>NC_091846.1:13794266-14097046 GCF_037783145.1 Equus przewalskii | reverse complement strand
AATGAAGCTTTAGATGGAAAACTAGTGAACATTATTGAAGTGTAGGTAAGACTGCACAAGCTATACTTAATAATGAGAAAAGTTCTATTAGCAACCAAATCAAACAGCCAAAAAATGAAAAAGAAAGTGAGCAGGAAAGTAAACTTGTCTAAAATGTTGTTTCCTGTATGGGTTTCTTATTTTTACCTGAGTTACAATCTAATATTTTGCTTATGTTGCTGCTTTCTCTAGGAGACCATTTGTAGCTTCTATTCCCTTCTGCCTTTCTTTTCACTTGTTTGTTTATTGCAGCGACCATCTATCGTGTTTCTTCATAGCACTTTTGCTCCTAAAAGCAGTATGCCACCTACTGGTTCTTTTATCAGAAAGAGGAAAAGGTAGTATCATTTGGTTAAAGTATGATAATGTAATCTAAGTCACATAACACAAAAGCAAAACCTTTCATCATAAAATATACTACACAGAAAACTCTCAGTTTATTCACAGTGAGCTCTGAAAAACCATGTTAATGTTATCCAGTAATTTTAAAGGGGTGTATATTTGCCCTGTAAGTGTGAAGGTAGATGCACACCTATTTGATAAAGGGCAGAGCAAACCATTGAAGAAGAATCTTCATTGTGTTCTTAAATAATCAGAGAGCTTTTAAGACTCTTTTTGGATTGTTGTACAAAGTAAAGTATCCTCAGAGAGTACTGGATGTTTTATTTCATTCCTTAATTTGCTTTTTATTTTACTGTGTTTTCTTCAAGGAAAGCAGTTTTCTGAGAAACAAAATATTTGGGTATCTCTTTTTGCCTCTCAGGCACTACTCCCTATAAGCCTGGTTCGTTAGTATCGTAAGGAATAAAGTGGTTTTATGGTCTTTACGGGATAGTTTTCAATGTGAAAATGATAGATTAGAAAAATAAGCCCCGAAGCATCCGCTCAGGTTCTATATGTTACTGTAAGACACGAGTAGCAATGTTAAGTGTGTTGTCCAGGAAACTGGGCCCAATTCTCACAAAATATTTACAATGTCTATAAATTCTGAATCTCAACTAAAAGAAGAGGAACAAAACCAGAAGCTGAGTGTCCAGACAGACCAGCAGAGTTGATTCTTAAGCTTTCCTAAAGAGGAAGAGCCACCCCACTAGCACACTGCCAACTCATTTCCTGTAATGGTTTACTTTCTTAAAGGGGTCACCAGGTGTGACCCTACACAAACGATTTGGTTGGAGTGAATGGAAAGGTTTTAATGGTGAAACAGTTTAAGGGACAATTTAGTATACTTTTCACTTTATGAATGCTTGAAAAAAAGTGGTTTCAATACGATGAACAATTAAACAAGGAGGAGGGCTGGAGAGTAGAGAAGTGAAATAGTTTCCCAAAACAAACAAACAAAAACAATGAATTCAGCGAGCTCTCTCTTACCCACACGATTATTAGCAAACGTTGAATTGAATTTTCACTCTTTGTCTTTGCATCTTTAACCAACTATTCTTCTGACACAGCCTCTTTTTTCTTTGGCAAGGGCATACAAAGCATTTTAAAGCTCACAGACACCCTGGTTTTTCTCCTCCAGTAGAGCTAGACTCTCAGTTTAAAGCAATCTTAGGGCAGAAATAATTACTTTAATCTTAATTAAGAAAATTGTAAAATTATTTGTGAAACGTCTAATTCTATTCAGCAATTATCCCACTTGAAGAAAGTAGATATTCTTTCATCCTAGTAATTACTGCTGTGGTGAATAGGCTTTCATACTTTTAGAAATTATAATTAAAAATTCTTCGCCATAAGACTTCAGAAATTGATCACTACAAGAAACCCCACAGAAAAGGATTTATTTAACTTTGAGGAATACCTTATGCTAAATTGTACAATTTTCAGTTACCTTTAAAATTATATCTACTACTTCAAAATAAATTTTTTTTAATCCCATAAAATATTTTATATAAAAGGTATCATATTACTTATATATTTACAAGCCTGGTATTATTTAAAATTGTTAAGTTTATGATTTTCACTACTGCATTCTCTAAACCTCAGTTCCTTCATTTATAAAATGTGGATAAATAAAACCTACTTCATAGAATTGTTGTAAGGACACATGTAAAGTGTTCAGCCCAGTGCCTAGTAGATAGAAGTAAGCAGCAACAGCAGCAGGAGGCAGAATAGTTAAAAATAGGTTCAAATCCCAGCCCTGCTGCTCACTAGGTGAGTGATAACTTGTCTGAGTATTAGTTTTACTATCTATATGTGAGTAATAGTTCTTATTAATGCTCTTCACCCAGTGCTTGCTAAAGGTCCACCAATAAACAGTAATTATACCAGCTGTTATACAAACTAAAGTGCATGTAGTTTTGCGTTTCTATCAAACTAAAACAATAAGTTTTCCAGGAATTCACATGTTTTTTAAAGGGCTAACATTTTTTAATGCAACAGTTAACTGAGGTGATAGATATATGGAAGTAAATATTTTATCCTGCTTTCAGGGTCCAGAGTGACCTTCTTTCCAATTTCATCACCTCTACCACATTTAGAATCTCTACTCCCCTCTGACGGTTCTCCAAACTTGTGCTAGTCATTCCTACTTACATGCTATTCCTCTCATTAAAATGTTTATGCTTATCCAATTAGCAACTAATTGTATATCATTCTTTGCTATGTTTCCATGTTTATTTTGTATCACATGCCATTCTTCTCTCTAAAACATCCTTGGTTGTAAATTTGGCAATTAAATATTTTATTGTACTTTGATAGATCTCAACTTCTAATTTAATACTTTGTGCATTTACATCTTGACTCTCTTTATTGTAAACAACAAGAGATCAGGATATTTGTCTTACGCAGCTTTGCAACCCCGCAGTACTTAGAACAGTGTTTGCAAATAATAGATACGCAGTATTTGTTAATTTGATTGTTCTCTCATGGTGTTTTCACTTAATAAAATTAGATTTAACAAATTTTAATTTAAAACAAAATTATGAAAGAGACAAGTCTTGAAAGGCGAGGAAAGCTACTAATTATCAAACCTACTTATGAATTTTAACAAAGCCATATATGGCCTATTTGGCTTTTTCACTAACACCCACTAAGTGAGGTGGAAGTAGTTACTGAACCACCGACAATGGAAGTAAAAGTTGCACTTTTCCAGTAGCTTATCATCCCTTTGTAGGAGGGAATGACTGGCCAGTAACATATTTAACCCAAACAGGAAAAAATAACATAGTAAATTAAGAACATGGTGACAATTTATTCTGCCTTTGTGAAGTTTGCTCTAGGCTATCCATACAATCACTTCAGTAATCAAATGCAAGCTGGCCCATTTGTATTTGATTCTTTCTGATGTTTAGGAGGCACGCCAAAGAAAAATGTTTCCATCCAAAAATGCTACCTAACACATTTACCTTTAAACTCATTGAAAAAGTATGCTTATTAGTTTTACAATTAACTTTCTATTTACAGAAGCTCTCAACTTTGTTGACACTTTTAGTTTTGTCCATTCAGAAAACAAGCAAATCCTAAACCCCGTCCACTTCGGTTCTTTTCCTATAGATATCAGTCCTTAAAAATATAAAACCACTTTACAAGTAATTTTCTCTGCCTGATTTATATTGTCACACTAAAAGTCTTATAATAATAGACAAGAAAGAAAAGCATTCACTAGGTGAGTACCCATACAGCAAATTTTTATCATATTTTTACCTCCTAATTCACATTAATGTAAATATTTTTTAAAAACTATATTTACAATGGAGGAATGATTTTGTAATTATTTTAAAACTGGTATTTCAATATAACAATTAACTTTGAATTCATTTTTAGTGTTCAGGTATAAAATGTTTTACTAAAGGGTAGTATAACATGTGCTTATATAATTCAAGTATATTTAAATATTCATTTCAATGTTCATGCCTCAGTTACTAGAATTATATTTAAATTAAAATTTCTATTAAAATGTAATATTTGATATTTTTCTTGCTCATTTTTCAGTGGTTTTAAACTATTTTCCCCATTTAGATAAGTTTCTTGCATAAAATTTTACTTTTGTTTATGTTTAGGGGCTCCAGTGAAGAGTTCTGTACATAAGTGGAAATGTGCATGAAACAAACTTTAATTTTCTTTAACTCAACAACTGAAACTCATTTGACCATGTAAGATTTTACTCAAGTGACACTTAATTGACAGCCCTCATACCTTGGAACATGTTGTCATTGATACGGTGATTCTTCATTTAACAACATTACGTGCTATGAGCCAGGGGCTGCTCAGTACGTTAGCTCATTCATGTAACCTCCCACTTGCTCATGAGGGCAGAGATCTTTCCTGTCTTGATCAATCCTATATCTCCAGAGCTTAGAATGAGTGCTTGTTACAGTGCCTGTTTTGAGTGACCACCATGCTCAACTAACTGTGCTAGGAGTTAAGCCAACAGAAATCAGTAAGGAGTATCTTCTACTTAGGAAGCTTACAATCCTGTGGAGAGGAAGACAAAGATATAAATAATTACAATATAATGTGTAATTGATGTTTTAATAAAGAGCTTTGAGGGTACATGTGAAGGACTTAGGAATTCTGCTAGAGAGATCAAGGAGACAGGAGCTAGAAATAGCCTTCAAAGGATAAAGGCGTGTGTACCAGGGGAATGAGGAAAGGAGAGGTACTGACCCTGTGACACTGAAAAAGAATAACCCTAAAGCTTCCGACTCTAATAATAATGCTTTCTTAGCGATTTTCTACTAAGATTGGCGTGTTCCATAAATGACTGAACGGATATATGAATTTTGGTTCAATGACATTTGTAATTGCCTTAATCACCTCATAATTTGAATCCCCTTTATATATTCCCAGAGAACTTTCCAGATTATAAATTCCACACTGGAAATGGTAAAATACAGAAAAAGAAAGGTTATTATGGATTGAGGCAGCAGGAGAAGGAAGGATTGAGCCAGATTATATAGAGCCTCCAGACTTCCATGAAACTTTTTGATCATTTTTGGTATTCTGAATTTCCAAGTTCTTTCCCCTCACTGTTTTTCTCAAGGTCATGTTATAATCCTTTTAAAAAGATCAGTTTTCTTGCTCTGAAAAAAATAAGGAAGGCATGCTAGCTGTCTCTTTTCTTTTTGGTGACTCTCACTGAGCTAATGTGTTCTGAGTAACAAAGAAGAGTCCGGCACAATATTATATTCTTTAAACATATCATTTAACCCTTATAACAGTTCTATGAGATATGTATTAACCCCAAATTTCATAAATAAGGAAAAGGAGACTCAAGAAGCTATATACCAAACCCAACCAGCAAGCTCAGTATTAAAAAAACACATACTTATTTTAATGCCTATTCTGGAACAGGCACTACTCCTGGGAACGAGGGGTACAGTAATGGACAAGACTGAAAAGGTCTCTGCCCTCATGGAGTTTACATTCTCATGTAATGAAACAGACAATAAGCATGTAAAAAAGTAAAAAAAATTTGGATAGTGATAAGAGTTATAAAGAAAATAAAGCTTAGGTATGGGTAGAGAATGACTAGAAATATGAGATACAGTATGTTTAGGGAACGTCTCTACAAGAAGGGAACATATGAGCTGACATCTTGGTAATGAGAAGGGTACAGCCACCCAAACATAAAAGATTAAAGCATTCTAGCCAGTAGACAGAGCTAGCTAAAAAGGCATTATGTTGAATATGAGATTGGTATATTTAAGTAACAGAAGGAATGTTAGTGTGGCTTAGGCTTAGAAAATAAGATCAAATGTGTTCTGAAATTAGGCAGGGTGTGGGTCATTTACAGTCTTAAAGAGTCTTTGGAAGGTTTTAAGAAAGGAGTAGCAATAATATCTGATGTATACTTTGTGTTGCTCTGGCTGCTTTGTGAGGAAAAACGGTACAGGGTTAAAGTGGAAGCTGAAAAGTAGGTTAGGAGGAGGTGGAGAAGTCAAGATGGAGACAACTGTGGTAGATAGCATTGGAACTGGAGAGAAGAGGTCAGATTTTGGTTAAATGTTATAGATAGAACCAACAGGACTAGCTCATATAATACAGAGGCAGAGGGAGGGGTACTGGAGGAGTGGTAAGGAAAGAAAGGAATGAAAAATCTCTCCTGGTTGGAGTTCTGCTTCTTGTATGGGGGAGTAAGCTCCTAACAAACTGAATCTTCCACAGCTAACAACTATAAAATCTGAGTAAAATAGAAACAACAACAACTTGAGAGCTGTGGAGAGCAAACAAAAACAGTGCGATTTTGGAGAGGAGTTAAAACTTGAGGAAGTAATCAACACAGAGTGAATTCTTCATTTTTGAGGGTTTCTCTTGAGGGCAGCTGCAGTCATGGCAATGGTACAAATGACTAAAACTCTGATAGAAAGTCTGCTTCTGGACAGAGGAACAAAGGGAAGTAGCTTGAGGTTATTAAATAGGGATGCTGGAGAGTGAGGTGGGAACCATGGAAAAGAGGGCCTGAGAAAGGGACTGCCAAATCCTCTGGTTAAATTCTGTTCACGTCTTTTGGTGGTTCTTGAACTATGCATGAATAAGACAGACAAAAGCAGTCTGAACTAAGATCTGAGCCACAGCCCACAGTAGATGTGACAGAGTTTACAGTTTGAGTTTAATCTAGTTAACTGCCCACTACATCAATAATATTAACCCTCCTTGGAGGAATGTAACAGAATCCAAAGTTTCCATCATGTAACATTTACAATTTCTGGGATACAATAAAAAAGCTACAAAGAGCCAAAAAAAAAAAAAATGACCCATTCTCAAGGAAAAAGATAATCAATCAGTGTCAACCATAAGATGATTCTGGTGTTGGAATCATTAGGCAAGGGCTTTAAAGTAACTATTATAACAAAGCAAAGGAAAATATAATCATAATGAATGACAGGAAATCTCAGTAAACAGAAAATGTAAAAGAGAACCATATGGAAATTGTAGAATGCAAACGTAAAATGTTTGAAATAATAAATCACTGGATAGGTTTAAAGGCTGAATGGAAATACAGAGAAAGTCCGTGAACTTGAAGGTACATCAACAGAAAGTAACCAACCTGAAGAAGAGAGACAAAAAAGATTGAAAAAAATTAATAGAGCCTTAGGTATCTACAATACAACATCAGAAGGTTCATCATATATTCAACTGGAGTTCCCAAAACAGAAAGAGTGCAGCAGAAAAATATTTCAAGAAATAATGGTCACAAACTTCCCACATTTGGAATCCTACAAATTTACAGATTTAAGAAGTTGAGTGATCCTGTTGAGGATAAAGATAAGAAAACCACACCTAGGAACACCACAGTCAAATTGTTGAAAACCAAAGATTTAAAAAAAAATCCTGAAAGCAGCTAGAGAAAAAGGACACATTACCTATAGGAGAAAAACATGAAGCCCAGAAAATAGTGGGAAGACATCTTTAAAGTGCTTAAAGAAAAATAACTTGCTATCAACCCAGAATTCCACATTCAGTGAAAATATCCTTCAAGAACAGAGACAAAATAATCACCTTTCAGCAAAAGGAAAAGTAGGAGAGTTCACTGACAATAGATCTGTACTATCAGATATGATAAAGGAAGTTCTTCAGTCTGGAGGAAAATACCAGATGGAACCTCAAATCTTCCAAAATGACCAAAGAGTACTAGAAATAGTAAGTGTCTGGATGATATAAATAACTTTTCCCTTTTAATTTCTTTAACATATATGTGATGTCAAAGCAAAAATTATGACACGCTATTGTGGGCTTCCTAAGGTGTGCAGGTGTAATACATATTACACAAGAAATATAACACAAAGGATTCTGGGTGGGGGATGTGACAGGTAAATGGATCTATACGGTTGCAAGGTTTTTATATTTTACAAGAAGTGGTACCCTATTAACTCTATGTAGACTGAAGATTAAGGTGTATAAAATCATCTCTAGATCAACCACTAAAAAAATATAGAGCAAAGAGGTATAGCCAAAAAGCCAATATATACTTTAAAATGAAATTCTAAAAAATATTCAAATGATCCAAAACAAGACAGAAAGGAGGAACAGAGAAACAGAGAAACCAAAAACAAACAGAGGAGACAGACAGAAAACAAATATCAAAACTGCATAGTTAAATCTGACCCTTGGTGATCTAGTGGTTAAGATCTGGCGCTCTCATCACCAGGCCTGGGGTTCATTTCTGAGTCAGGGAACCACACCATCATCTGCAGGTTGTCATACTGTGACAGGTGTTTGTTGCTGTGATGCTGGAAGCTATGCCACCAGGATATATAATACCAGCAGGGTCACCCATGGCAGACAGGTTTCAGCAGAGCATCCAGACTAAGACAGACTAGGAAGAATGAGCTGGTCACCCACTTCTGAAAAAATTGGAATGAAAAGCCTAAGAATAGCCCATTGTCTGATATAGTGGCTGGAAGGTGAGAGGATGGTGCAAAAAGACCTGCAGTACACCGTGTACTGCTGTACACAGTGTCACTTGGAGTCAGTATCGATTCGACAGCACTGACAACAACAAAAACCCAACCATATCAATAATTACATTAAATACTAATAGACTAAATATTCAAAATGGAAAGCAGAGATCAAATGGATTACAAAGCAATACTCAACTATACGTTATATACCAGAGATGCACTAAAAACGTAAAGACACATGGGTTGAAAATAAATGGATGGAAAAAAGATCTATAAATAATAAGCATAAGAAGCTGGAGTGGTGATGTTATTATCATGTAAAGTATACTTTAAAATAAAGATTATTACCTGAAATAAAGAGGGATATTTAATCTTGATAAAGGGGTCAATTCTTCAAGAAGACATAATCTTCATGTGTAGTTAGCTAATATCAGAGCCTCAAAACATGTGAAGCAAAATTGACAGAATTAAGGGGACAGATAGATAATCCCGCAACGATATTAGGAGATTTTAATATCCCTCTTTCAATAGATAGAACAAATAGACAAAAAATCAGTAAAGACAGACCATCTGAACCACACTATGAACCACTCTGACCTAATTTAAACTTATAGAACACAATGCTCAATAATTAAAGATTGCACATTATTTTCAAGGGAACATGGTATTTTTGCCAAAATATGCCATATACTCCTGGTCATCAAATAATCCAAATTTAAAATAACTAAAATTATATGGAGTATGTTCTTTGATTAAAAGAGAATAAATAATAATAAGATATTTATGAATACCCAAAATATTTGTAAATTAAATGGCACACAAGAATACACATAGGTTACTAAAGAAATAAAAAGTAGAAAATATTTTAAACTATGTAATGAAAATATGACAAATGTGAGATGCAGCTAAGGCAGTGCAGAGAAAGAAATTTATAGCTTTAAATGCTTATGTGAGAAAAGAAGAAAGGTCTAAAACCAGTGACCTAATCTTGCATCTCAAAAAACTAGAAAAAGAAGAACAAAGTAAACCTAATAAAAGCAGAAAAAAGAAAATAAGAAAGGTAAGAGCAGAAATCACAAATTATTATCTGGCAGAGAATGTGCTGATCTAGCTAGACCCAAGTCTAGCATAGGTTTGGAAATCTCCCAAGAACTGAGTTTGTGCTCTGTGTTTTCATGTGTGTACCTGTAATGTGGAGGAGCTTTCAGCATCTAGAACCACCAGCACAAAGAAACTGCCCATTTTTACAAGGAGTGTGATTCATTGGAACTCCTGTTCATACAGTAAGAAAAATACATTTATACTAATTATTTGAATTTGTTGGTAAATTGTAACTGAACCACTTTTCACTTGATTTGGAAACTATAATAACAACTAAAGAAAATCTCAAAGTTTTATACTATTACAGCTTTACTGTGATACATAAATTTTCATTGATGATCATATACATATTTTAAGCTCTATTGTAAGACCATAAAGAGGGAAGGAAGGAGTGAGGGGAATAAAGGAGGGAGTGAAGAAGAGAGAGAAAGTCATTCCCCCTTGTGTCCTGAGGAGACAATCCTTTCCTTCAAAGGTAAAGAAATACATAAGTTTCTGCTCCTAGAAGCAACGCTTTCATATCTGCATGCTGTTCTGCTGAAGTGTTCGGTGGAGACAGAGAAATCTATCAGCGATGGGGAGCAAGACAGAAAATAATTAGTAAAGACATTTTCTGGATTCAGTTCTTCAGTCCTTGGCTATATGAAGACGTATACATAAATTAAATAATCTCTTCCTTTTTGGAACCATATGCCTACATCCGGTACATCTTTCTAGGTATGACGATATAAAATAGTTCAAATAGGAAGATAAGCCTTAAGTTACTTTGATATGCTGTATGTTGTAATAGAATATCTATAATAGACTCCTAGTCTCTAAAATAAAACTCCTGGCAGCAAAAGTGGTAGTTGTACTGTTTAACAAATATCCACCAGGAAAATAAATCAATTAGAGAGACTTCTCCTAAAAGTGTCTAACTTTAGTCTAGGTTTGCTCTGTCTAATCAAAAACAAATATAAATGGAAGGGAGGCAGAATTTAAGGGTAGACAAGGTATTTGTATAACTATTTCCTTTAACTTGAAAAAAGAGAAATTAAAATTGTATTCCCAATTGACTCAGTGTTTTAGTTACTTCATAGCTACAAATCATGGTATCACTGGTAGCATTTACATATAAAAATTTCAAATAAGGAAAAGGATATTTTAGAGGCATCTGAGTTTTCCATAAATGCTTGTAACTGAATAAAAAGAGTCTCTAAATTTAAATTATCTAACTATGATAATCATATGATAATCAGAACCATTTCTGAAATAAATAAGTGTTTCAATGATGCTCTCGATTCCAACTTTTACCAAATACTTCCAAAAATAAAAAAGCATACCAAAGGATATTAACTTAGAAGTTTGATAATGAAAATTATAATCCTTTATTACTTATTCCATGACACATAATTATCCTAAATTTTGGATTACTGCATTTATAATTCGCTTCAACTAGGATGAAAATAAAAGCCAGTGGGAACTCTTCAACATTAAGTATAGTAAGCTACCAGGAGAATTTTCAAAATCTTTTTTTATGTGTTACAAAGGTATTTTGAGAGGAAGCTTCCATTTCTGCTCCAGGTTAACTCTCTAAGGTATTGTACAGGCCTCAGTTATCTACTGCAATTACTATCTTTAAACTTTAGGATAAATGGACAAAATTATATTGCTTAAATACAATTTGAAACCAATCAGTTATAGTGGTAAGGCCTAGAGTCTAGTGAGGTTGTAAAGAAGTAGCTTCTCAGAAAGAACGTAGATTATAATTAGTGAAGTGGACTCAGTTGGAAGTCCCAGCTAGCTAGAAGTGCTAGCTCGGGAAAGTCAACCTATACAACTATAACAGGAAATAACTCCCAGTGGAATGTTCAACTGTGACCTGGAAGGTCATTAACAATCACCATGTACCCTGTTTGGACCTCCCTTTTGAATACTGCTGACTCTACTGAGTATTTAACTTTTGTACCTAAAAACATCTTTGGCTGTGGCACAAAACCAAAAAATGGGCAAGACTACCATTCCTAATTTGAAATTATCTAGGGAAAAGAAGTTTCCATTTATCCAAACACCTGACTTTCTTATTTCCCTTCTGATCTCTCCAGGTCTCATGGCAACTTTGATCTACTATCTGTTAGTAGTAAGGATCTTATCCAAAACCCTTGAGATTGAACATGTGCTGCAAACCACAATTCTTCGGATGTTAGAAAAGTAATATCGTGCAGCTACTTTGTATTATGCATCAATCCTGGTAGCATCTGGGTTAGTATTCCATAATCAAAGACATGAAAAATCTCTGCAAAGAAATGTATAAATATTTATACTAAATGGGATAAAGAAAGACAACAAACAGCCACATATTGATTTAAATTAAGTTTTGTCACCCAATGTTTTCCCAAGCATATGACAAAATTTATGTTTTCCCAAGCTTTTAAAAGGATTAGTAAAAAGTAAAAAAAGTTTACTGGTTTGTTATATAACCTTCAAGGAAACCAGTGTGTTTGTGATGCCTCCTTCTAAACCAACTGCTATCGTTCGTATGTCTCTCCTGTATACAAATTGCAGAACCAACATGTGTAGAGTCGTTTCATATTAATGAAAATAGTTGTATACGTGATATGCACACATTTGAGATCTGGGGAAAAACTAAATTCAGTCATATAGAAAATTAATTTACAAAACTAACATATATAATTATATTTGAAGAAGATTTAGTAAGAACTAAGAAATAACCTTCTGAGGGCCTAGTTTGATAATCAATGACAGAGATAAAGTCTTCAACTAATATGTGTAAATTTCTTGATTTCCCTTTTCTGGATGTTTTAAGTGTATTTCTTATAAGAAGTATGAGGAGAACAGAAATTTCCCTTTGGAAATACCTTCATGTTTCACATTTCCACAATTCTTATTTATTTATCCACACACACCCCATGCATCTACAATTCTTATTTATCAGTATACACCCATGTAAACTGCAGACATACACTCACACAAATACATACATATCATATTCTTTTAAGCAAAGCTTAGTATTAAATTAATATGAAGCTAAACAAGAAAACAGGGTAAATTTGTAGAATGTATACTTATTTTGTACATTTTTAACTGTCTCCATTATTCACAAAGTCTTTCTAAATTATGTCTCTCCTTTTTATATCACTCCCTTTATGTTAACTGGCATATAACTGGAATTTCAAATTCTCCCATAAGTACAACATACACAAAACTCAATCATGAACAAAAGAAGCCTAAGTACACTCTTACGCTGACTTATTATCTCTACAAACCTTTAAACTCAATGTAAAGCTTTCTTATGTATGTTACAAGTGATTTACGGCTTTTTGGGTAAGTTTCAGGAATAAAACCATTGTTCTTACTCAACTAGGCACTTTTGTATGGCAACAGTATTAATAAAATAACAATATAAACATTGATAACATGGGATATAAAAATGTGAATATAATATGATTTGAAATTCTTCAAATAAATATAAAATCTAAGATTTAAAAAGTGCTGCTTCCTTTGCTACTGTGATTTAAAAAAAAAATTGGCGGGCGGGGTGGCCCGTTGCCTAGTGGTTAAGTTCCCGAGCTCTGCTTCAGCGGCCAGGGTTTCCCCGGTTCAGATCCTGGGCGCGGGAAATGGCACCGCTCACCGACATCCTGAGGCGGCATCTCATATAGCACAACCCGAAAGACCTACAACTAAAATATATAACTGTGTCCTAGGGGCGCTTTGGGGGAGAAGAAGGAGGGGAAAAAAAAGATAGGCAACCAACGTTAGCTCACTTGCCAATCTTTAAAAATAATTTAAAAAATAAACAATTTTCTAAAAGATATTCTCAAAGGCCTACTATGCTCAAGATCCCTCTCAGTGCAAAGGTACTCACTAGGTGATCTTTGTTTTCAGAAAGGTTAAAATCTCTAGAATAGCATTACCATCCCCAGCCCAGTCTCCCACTTCACAAGAACCAGTTTTTCTGAATTTCAGCTTTCTAACTACGCTGGCACCTCTGACATTTTTCATATTTTAGGGCCTTAGTTCCTTTTCTCTCCAGGCATGGATTCCCTAATTGTTTGTTTACTCTAGTACCTTAGCAAACATTGTAGTTCCACTAGTTGCCAGACTGGGAAAGGACAGGAAAATCTACTTGACTAAATTTAGTATCTTTCAAAACATGGCATCTTGCATTTTCTTGCGTTTGGGGCTAAACGGATAAAAGTCTCAAAAGAAAGAGTATTGGTAAGGTCCATATCTTTGGCTCTGAGGAATTAGGAAAGACCCAAAATATATCTCCCCCGAGAGCCAACTGTATTGATTTTAATAGAAAAGATATTAGCAATGAATAGGTCTGAAGTCTGCCAATTTCCCGGGTATTTTTCTCACTGGGACTGTTTTACTGCAACTAGCAGAATAAGTATGCGTGAACTAGTAGTGATAAATGAACGGACTCATCCTATATACCAATAAGTTTTAAAAATAAAAATATGTTAATAATAAAAGCCATCTTAGGAAAGATATTGTACAGATGTAAATTCTAAAACAAAGACTACGTATAGAAAGTAGTCTTTGAATACAACTTATTTGTGTTTTCCCTCTTTCAGAAAACACACACACACATATATACAGAAACTCTACAAAAGACAAAAACAATAGAAAAGAACTAGAGACAGGTTATTTATTAGAAAAAATTGTACCCTTAATCACAAAAACTATTAAAGCAAATGAACTAAGACGGAGTAATAAAATTAGTATACTTAGCTAGCAGTTGAACCATTTACAAAAAAGGACCACTTTATCTGTGTTCTTTTCTTTTGCAGAATCCAATAAACTGCCATTATATTCCTTCTAAATGGTTCCATTACAAGGACTCTATAACAACAGCCTAATCTCTTGATAATTATAATAAATGCTTGTAATCAAAGTAGGAACCACTTAAAATAGGAAGGAGAAAGGCTGTTTTCCATCAAACTCATTGTAGTTCTGTGACCTTTGAGGCATTCAGCTACAATACAGCTTTCCATCCAGTCTTGTTCAAATAAATATTTAAGAAAATACTAGATCGATGATAATTTGGATTGAAGTATTTTAACATTTTTTGTTTCAGAATTTTAAATTGTGTTAACATCAAGAATAAAGGGACATCTTTGCTTAGAGTATAAATTTCTAGAATTCAAATGATAAATGATTTGATTAGATTTGTACTATTTCCTTCAGGGGAAAAAAAGCAATAGTTATTTTAGAAAACCATAACGATGGGCTATTCACAATGCTTATGGCTTTAAGGAAGTATTATTTTCCTAGAAGACGGCCCATCTCAACACTGAGGTTGGGACTGTATTTACTTGAATAAACAATGATTTCCAGAGATCACATAAGTAACTGAAGGCTGATAAAGTTACGGGAAATGACTATGTATGATCAGAATGGCTTTCATCTGCATTTTGTTAGACCAAGCATTGATTTCACTTTTCAGCTGTGAACAGCAAGAGGCCAGCTGTGGCCAGAGTGGGAGCAAACTGCGAAGCAGGGCTACACTAGAGGGGGGATTGCTCAAAAAAAAAAAACAAAAGGAATACTTTTTAATAAGTCTTAGCAAAAAATCCACTCTTGCTAAATGTCTAGAGACATATATATAGGGGTTTCCAGAAACTGTCAAAAGTGGTGGATCTAATTTGTGACAAAATGAAAGCTTTGTGCCCAGTTGTGAGAATAAATAGAATTATGAGGAGAAAATAAACATGAGAAGGAAAATATAAAATATACTGCCTTCAAGGCAGAAACAACTACATTTTACTTGGTATTCCCAGATGTGCTAAGAGGAAGTTTATGACAGCACATTGAAAAGCAAGATTCCCTTTGTGAAACCTTTCACATTTATTTAACTAAGCACAATCATTGAAAATGACCTTTATCCAAACCCTTCACAGCGGTCTTAAAATGATCTAAAATGACTGCCAGCTATTCTTTAAATAACATTACTTAACTAAAAGTCATTACCCAAGGGTAATATTAAAGTACTGGAAAGTAAATACAAATCTATTTTCAGCAAAATATAACATAGGCTTAATGAAAAATTGATAACATTAAACATCTTTGTCAAAAAGCAAACAAATAATATAAAATTATCTCAGTTTTTCAGAATTGGTAGAGAATGTATGTTTTTCACATTCAAGGCATTTTATTTGCCTCTTGATAGAGATAAGCATCATAGCAAAAGCATCTAAAAAGTAGAAATGTTGTTTAATAGTAAAAATTGTAAGAAAAAAAAGTGCGATGCCCAGAGAAGGCTTTCTAAAATGTTTTAACTAAGTAAACTAAATTTTTATATTTGCCAAATGCAGTATATTTCAGAAAACTAATAGATTTATTTATTTAATGACTTCTCCTACTGTGTCAAAGTAAGTGTAGAAGATTTGAACATCTCTGTCTTTTCTTTTTCAGTTTACTTTCAATGGAAGGTCAAAGGCTGTTAGTAGACTGAGAGTGGAGGGATGGGTAAAAGCATAGGTCAGGAATAATTGACAGCTGATTACAAAACTACATACTTGTGAATTGTAAGATTTTTAAAAATTCCATCCTTTCATAATGCATTTCTGTTTCAGTTAGGAAAAACTGGACATACTCTGTGGGGAAAAGATTTTCCTCTATTAAGAGGATGATTAGTTCAGTAAATCATGGCTTTGAGATAAAGATGATTACTCTATCTCCTTGATGGGAAGAGGGGAAGGGTATAGGAGGTTCATTTCACCACAAAGCAATTATGCTGAGCCAGAACGTTACCATTTATCACGGCTGAAAGATGACACTCACTGTTAGCCAAGGGAAACTGCTACTCAAATGCTCCATCTAGATCAATACACCGTGTTTTTTTTTCTTTCTCCTAGCAAAAAGTAATTATACAACAGAAACTTCACAATCAATACCTTCTCAGGCTAACTTGAAGTTGGCTATATAGGCGTGAAGGTATGGCACTGTCAGCTGTCACTGAAGTCTGCCCCATTAAATCCAAATTAAGCCTGTTTTTCTGTGCTGTTAATCAAATCTTTCCTAGTGTTGTTTCAAGTCCTCAATACGGTTCCTCAGAAATAAAGTGTTGTCAGGTTTTGTTCTTGTTTTTTTGTTATGAAAGCATACCAAGTTACTACCGGCCACACGACAACATAGGAGAGTTGCCATTAATTAACCTATTAGTATTTTTCAAGGAAACAAAGAGAAAAAAAGAAAAGAAAAAATCAATTCACAAGGAAAAAACAATCAATGTCCCCACTCAGTTAAAAATAAAGTACTTCTGGAAGCATGTTTCCTAGTCTTCCAGTTGAGGCTCTGACCTTCTTTGAACTTCTGAGATCCATAAACAGAACAATCTACAATTTTATAATGTGCAACTGAATTTTTCTCAAGATAAACAATCCTTGCAGTTAGATCATAGATGATTATACATATGTTTATTTTATATACATGGATAAAGATAGGTGTTACAATCATTTGAAAATCTATCCAAATGTCAATTTGACAACTGCTTTCTGTAAGATAGAGTTTAGTCTTATAAACTAATCTCATATATCAGAAAAGGTTAAAGGGCATGGAAAAATCACTACTTCAGTGAAAAAAATTTTGACATCCAATTTTCAAGTTGATTTATCAGTGGAAAGCTAAAATTGATAGGTTGCCATTACTGGGGAGTAGCCTGTCTAAGAAAGCCGTTACAAAACCTCTCATTTTGATTTTGCCACATTAATCAATACAAACCTATACTGTTTCAATTTTTAAAACATTGATCTTCTGTTATAAGCTTAGTGCAGCCACATTTATCAACAATCAAAAAAAAAACACAACATATTTTTAAACAAAGGTTCAGAAAATAAAAAGATCAAATGAGATTCAGGTTTATTTCCCTTGTTGGTTAATTATTGTTACCAAAATCTGTTTAATCTAGTTAACCAAGAAATTGAGTCAAATTTTTTTTTATTTAAGGACATAAGTATTACTTTTCACTTTGTTCTCAATTTTAGTTACTCCAGCATTATCTCCTAGGTTTCTCAGTTATTTAGTTGTAGTTTCAGATTATTCTAGAGTTATTCTAAGTTATTCTAAATATTTACAATTAAACAGAAAAATTATACAGTGAGTGAATTATTTAAAATACAAAAAGGTTTTGTCAATCAATAGATGAAAGCAATAGCAGAAAATGACATAAAACATTTTGAAACAATTTCAGACTGTGCAGTAGAAATATTTGGGGGGCACAGAAGACAAATATTTCTTAATTCACAACTGTATGGATGAAAATTCTGCTAATAAAATAGGAATTTTGCTCAAAGTCATCCATTGTGTTCTGGAAGATTCAAAGTAGAAAATATAAAAATGAATGTGCTTTGCCATTTGTGTATTAGTTGTCACTGTATTAGTATTTTACTATAAGTGCTACCAAGAATCTAGAGGAGGGGGCCTGCCCAGTGGCTGAGTGGTTAAGTTCACATGCTCCGCTGCGGCGGCCCAGGGTTTTGCCGGTTCGGATACTGGGCATGGACATGGCACCGCCCGTCAGGTCACACTGAGGCAGCGTCCCACGTGCCACAAATAGAAGGACCTGCAACTAAGATCTACAACTATGTATGGGGGGATTTGGGGAGATAAAGCAGGGGAAAAAAAAAAGAGATTGGCAACAGTTGTTAGCTCAGGTGCCAATCTTTAAAAGGAAAAAGAATCTAGAGGAAATGGGGGCTGGCCCAGTGGTGTAGTGGTTAAGTTTGCCAGCTTTGCTTTGGTGGCCCACGGTTCATGGGTTTGAATCCCAGGAGTGGACATACACCACTCATCAAGCCATGCTGTGGCGGCATCCCACATAAGACAGGGGACGATTGGCATGGATCTTAGCTCAGGGCCAATCTCCCTCACCAAAAAAAAAAAAAGAATCTAGAGGGAATGAGTGGAAGGAATGCTATTATGGACTAATAATCCTGCCTTGAAAAAATTTTCCAAAATAAAAGCATTTAAGTTCAAGTTATATATTTTATAAATATATTTATGTTTTATATTTAGAAACATTATATATTTTCTATTATATACTTAGAAAATATAAACATATTAAAAATTTGTCACATTAAAATAATTATTTATACAGACATGAAAAACCATCACATTTACCATGGATTTCCATAGAAAAATATATAAAATATTATGAGACAATGGAGAGGATGGGGAAGTGACGTAAATCATACATGTTAACTGCTATTTATTAAGAATCCCTTCCCACATGTGTGTGGCATTGTAGTGAGTCTTATAAAAAGCCAGATAAATGGATAACTGGCTTTCAGGCCCTGCCCAGTGAGTATGAAACAGATTACATTAAAAGAGATTTTATTGTATTAGGTACATATTACAGACAAAACATTTCCACCTAACATGTTAAGTAAAAGAAAATATTAACTTCTTAAAGGTGTGAACCCAGAAACATAAGATTTGTATTCTTTAACTAGGTAGAAATAAAATGGTTAAACAAAAGAAAAGCAAGACCAAAAACATTTACCATAAAAAAAATTGTAAAGTTAAAACAAAAAATATTTAAAATTTACATTGTAGATAATCAAGAAGTATTCTGTAGAAAATACATACACACATTCATGCCAACCTTAATTTACCAAAGTGTAAAATAATAAAGCTGAGCTGCTGTAGAACTTACTAAAATTTTCTTTTTTTTTGAGGAAGATTAGCCCTGAGCTAACATCTGCCACCAATCCTCCTCTTTTTTGCTGAGGAAGACTGGCCCTGAGCTAACATCTGCACCCATCTTCCTCTACTTTATATGTGGGATGCCTACCACAGCATGGCTTGACAAGTGGTGCATAGGTCTGCACCTAGGATCCGAACCAGAGAACCCCAGGCCGCTGAAGCAGAACATGCGAACTTAACCGCTGTGCCACTGGGCCAGCCCCTAAAATTTTTAATAAAGGAAAGACTCAAAAAAGGTTACCTGAAGAACAAAAATAATCCTAGAAGAAGAAAATGTAATACAATTAATGCAGAGTTTCAAACATAGGATACCTGAGCCGACAGCGGCAGGAGTATACTTTTCAAAGAAGAAGGTAACATGAAAAAGTGGATAAAATCTTCAAACCAAATTCCATTTGGTGATCCTCAAGTGAGCTCATAATTAACTTTGGGAATGGTGCAATATTATATTCTTTTCTCTCTAGAAAAGGTAGTCCGTTTGCAAAACAGACATGATTGAAAATGGTTAAGTAATTTTTAAAAATCATTTTAAAATTCTAGGTTGTAGGTGCTAAAGTACTCTGATTTGTAAAAAAGTTTAAGAGATCACTGACAAATATAGGCTATAACCTGCTGAGTGATTAAATTATTGATTTTGACTAAATATCAGGCACTTCTGGAGATGTAATACTCTTACATATTTCAAGGGAACTCCTTAATGCCTCAGAGACGTAATTTACCACTTAGAAATTTTTACTAAAGGTAAAAAGGATCTATTTAGGTATAAAAGTTTAATATAATTAAATACTCTTTAGAACATGACAAATGATTCAATAATAACAAAGTACTAACATTGAAAATCGATATTCATAATGTTCATGTTTTTTCCTTCTATTTTCTGGCCTCTTCTTTGGTGTCTTGGTCAGTAAGCCACTGCAGGCTGCCCCCATCAGTATGTTTGTGACTGGGCCTGGATATTGGAGTCTCTTCTTTTCAATCTTTATCTGAGTTAGTTCTAGAAACCACCTGGGACTCTGCGCAAGATTTACCTTTCCAGATGGGACTCTCATATGGCCAGGCCACCATATCACAGCCCAATACCCATCCTCCTGCTGCTTCATCACCATCCCAAACATAGAAGAAAACACCCATTACAATAGGTAAGAAAAATAGCATACATACACACACACAAATTTGTATCTTTTCCCTATTCACCTTTTAAAATACTTATATTTTATCAACATTATTCTTATCAAGGTCAAATTTTATGAATGATTTTAGTCATTTTCCACTTTCCCAACTTTTATATATCTCCTACCTCTTTTCACGTCTTTCCCAGCAATAGAGCTATATAAAATGTATCCTGTTTACTGACTGTTGTCTCTGGGCTAGGACAATGCCCACACCAGACAAGTCACATCTCCTGGCCAGGCCCTGACCTGCTCACCCACAGTGGTCTCTCAGTGCTCCTCTCTCTCTGCATCCAGTCAGTCCAAATGTTCACTTAAGGCTATTCTTTCCAACCACACACTGACAGGAGTTCCCCTGAGCATGCGGAGCCCCTTAATTCTCTGAAGTAGACTCAACTTTTTATTTGAGCTTTATGGAATGACCTCTGTTCTACTTCCTCATTCCCCCTTAAAAATGCTATTTATAGTTTATACACTGATTAAGAATAACTTGTTCCTGAGTGGCATTATTTTAATTTATGACTTTAGACAATATATCTTCTTCTATTCTCAACTGTGACTGCTCTTAAAAATTCTACCAGTCATCTAACCTCCCATATTTTAAGGCCACCTAATTCACCTAATTCAGGGAGTATTCCTATGTGGGCAATTTTGATGAATGCTTTACTTATCTCTTCTAAAGGCTAAGTCTAAATTTCTCTTCCCTAGAATTCTCTTAGAATTCGAATTTCCCCAAATATGTAAGATACTGGCATGTATGATCACTGTGCAATGAGATGTATATCCTGCTGGCATGAATATGTTTAAGGACAAAGGGCAAAGCAACTATATTATGAATCAGTACCTGCTGGTCCACAGATTATATAAAGGCAGATGGCATGAGGAAATCATGTGCTAAGGTGGCATTGTTAATATCTAGACTGATTAATCTTTTGTTTCTATTAAAAGTTCAAATTGAAATATAGCCGATAAAAGTCTAAACTAGGGACTAAATTGAACTAAAGTTTCCTTTCTTGTCAAAATTAAACATTTTCATTTTCAGTTCCACTTAGCTTATGAATTTTTAGTTCATGTTACAAAATTTAGACAATTTTATTATTATTGAAGTGGATATTATAATTATAGCGTAACAGTTTTTGAAAATGTAGACCAATTACAAAGTTGAGATAAAAAGAGAGTGAATAAGAAAGGAATAAGGCCTTACTTCTAGGCTTATGTAGGAATGATAATAAATAACAATTTAGTTATTTTCTTCATTAATTCATTAATTTTACAATAATCTATTGACCATCTTTATGTAAATTAATGCTTTCTGAAATATATAATTTACCACTCAAAAGGCGTTTTATGCTACATAAAAATAACAACGAAATCACTGACTTCAAAATTTACTTGGTACTTGTGTCTCTTTTATGTTCCCTGTACTTCTGACAATGAAGTAACAAAGACAGCATCAAAAAAGGTATAGGTAATGGCGTTTTGACCACTCCCACTGAAACTTGTGGCCATTTGCCTCTTGTTTAAGAAAGCACTGAGCTAAAGGGATAAAGAAGTCGTCATGAAGAGATTCTATGGGATTCTGGTATCATGAATACTACAGAAAAACCTCGTTATCATGTCATCAGAGTTTCAGCCCTAAATGATAAATATCCTTGCTATTACCCTACATAAGAGGTTTCCCCTCACATTCATCACCCAGAGGTACTATATTGCTTGTTTCCTTTTCTCTAGTGCCCTGTGACCTCGTTTTAACATTCAGTATCATATGACATGAATGCCTATTATATCTGTCATGGCTAAAGAATAAGTGTTTTTTTCCCCACTCCTCATCAATTTAGTTTTACAATTGAGTATTAAATATAATTATACATAGAAGAATATAATAAAAAAGATGAAACAATTTTTATGAATATAAAGTAACACCGTTATAATAATTAGTCAGATAAACTAGTTTGGAGGGGGTGGAAAATTTCATTAAGGACAAAGAAGATTACATTCTTTTTCTTATAAACCCCTAGTTCTGATTTAGTATCACCACAGGCAGGTCATGACCTCTCAAGACTTATTTTCTTATCTGTAAAATTGAGTTGCCTACACAACCAGGACTAATCTTTGGCTGGGCATTCAAGATCTTCTTTGATTGAATTTGAACTCTATTTTGCAGTCTTATCTTTAACTACTACCATTCTCATACTTTATTCTGGATAATTTAATGCAATGAAATAAGCCTGGCTGTCTCACCCTGTGCTACTCCTTGGAACTGGAAAGTCTGAATATTCATCTGTTTCTTTATAAAGCATACAGTCTAGCTAAGGCTTCACTCAAATATCACTAAATATTGCTTTATATTAATATTATAACTCCTAAGAATTGGTATGATCTCACAAACTAGACTCTAGCTCCTCGGGGCTGAGACTGATCCTTACACATCTCTGTATTCTACACAGTGTGTAGCGCAGTGGCCTGCTGTGTGTTGTATCACAGAATAGTTGTTATATATGTATTAATTTGGATGGAAGAAAGTTCCATTAATATCTCATTTGGGGGAATACACTTTCTTCCATCATATGATCACTATGATAAATGGAGAGAAAGCATATGATAAAATTATACATCTATTCAGGATAAAAAACTTTAACAAACTAGGATGGGAAGGGAAGGGAACTTCCTTTATCTGATAAATAATATTTACTAATAAACAAACAACCATACAGCAAATATCACGATTATGGCAAAATATTCGAAGCTTTCCCCTATCAGAATTTATTGTGAAGTTACTATGAAGGCAGGAGTCAAATGGCTTGCACGATGATATGAAATGGTAAAGCACTGGGCCGAGAAAACAATTTAAAATCAGTTAGAGACAACTGGAAAGCCATCTGGGATAGATAGGTAAAAATCACTGGAATCTGAGCTAGAGGCTTATTCATCGGAAGAGGTGAATTTCAACAAGGTTATGGAATGAGAGACAGCACTTTGCTGCTTCAAGACAGACGTTTCAGATGTAAAAGTCCGGAAGCATTTGTATTTGGGGGAAATTAACCGGCAAAACTATAGAAAATAGAGATTATTGCTATACAGAAAGGGATATCCTGTCACACGTTAATCCACAAAGCATAGCTCCTTCTCACTGCCAGCCTCAAGAGTTCAGCCTATATGGACCGTTTAGTCCTTCACTGGCAGGGGACTGGGTCCTGCCATATGACTCCCTCCACAATCACTGCTCCGTGTTTAAGTTAGCTTCTTTCTCTACCCAGCGCGTCACCATCTCTGCTGCTGGTCCTTGCAGTTCATTCGTCTGATACTGCTTTTGATGAACATCAACAATCCTGCCATCACTGTAGCTCATTCCTACAGTTGGCAGAGAAGTCTGTATCATTTCTTAGTCTCTGTCTGGTGAAAATGCAAAACAAAAACCCCAAATCAAAGAAACCTAGCCTGTCAACAAACAAAACGTTTCAGAGTGTAATCTTGGTTCTTATCAGCTCTTTCCCTATTTCTTAGCTTTTTAAAGAAAGAGGAAAACAATGGGTGATGAAAATGCCTTTCCACACCATAGAATTTATCCTCTCACCAGAATGGAAGTAGGTCTGAAAATTTGCTAGGAAAAAATGCTGGACAGGGCCCCTCAATACATGAGTTCCCCAGCCTGCACAGGAGGGTGCCACACTGTTAACCCTAAGCAGGCTTATAGCAACTTTTCTGCAGTCTCCCTTTCCTAGAGCATGTGCCCACAACTTCACAATCCCTTTTGCTAACTATTCTAAAACTCTAAATCTCTCTCTCCCTCATCAGTCCAACAGTTCAGAAGAAGGACATCCTATTCCTTCCATCATCAGTCTCACTCTAAGACTCCAGCCTCCTGGAGACTATTCCTCAGGTCTTGTGCAATTCTGGACAACTGAGATAATTTATAGAATGAAGGAAAAGAAGGAAAAGAAGAAAAATGAACTAAAGGGCATGCATGACACTAAAGTATTTGCCTTTTTCCAAAAGTAAGATTTGTCACTTACAAATCTAACACTATAATTGTACTATAGTTTAAGTGACAGAACTTCCAAATAAGGAAAAAATTCAGGCTTATAAAAATTTTTACAGAAACCACAGCAGTGAAATTAAATTTAAATAAATTAAAAATGAAAGAAACAACATTCTTAAAAAGTGATGAAGGCTTTCACTCTGGAGAGATTGCAACATTCAACTATAGCAGCTCTATCAATGAACAAATACCAGACAGGAACTTCCCAGTGCTTCAGGGCTCTGTACTTCACACCAGTACCCTTAATGGAAAAGTTAATGCAGCCTTGACTAAAAGAGCTGCTCAGCTGCTGCAGTAAAACCTTTAGATAATGGAAATAGTGGGTCATTTTTCAAATTTTCCCTATTCTTGACCAAAAACAAAAGTTAAAAAAAAAGAAATAAAACAAATAACAACAAAAAGGTTTACATTTTATACTATCCAACTAGTCCCACACAAACTGCATCCTAGTTAGACATTTTCCCCTCAAAAATACTTCTGAGATAAAATATTTAACCCGGAAACATTACCTTTCATATAGTCAAGAATTAACAACTTATCTATTAAGTAACTGGAAACAACAGTCATATTAATTCAGGTAATTATGAGTAAAAAAAGTAACTTAGGAAACATGCCTAATGTTCTTCCTAAATTCCCTCAGTCTTCTGACTTAATATATTCAAGATAATTTATTACAAAGTCAAAGTTCTGTCATTTATTAAAAATTTCAACCTCTTAAATGCTATGATTTCATGTATAGTTTCTGGAAACATAAGTTAACTTGCCACCTTGCTATATATTTGCAAAAGGATGACATAAGGTGTATCCCTTGTTTGTATTATATAAAAACACTGTTGCAAATGTCTTTTATGCAACAGAAGTAAAGAACGAAATATGAAAATGCCATGTTTAACCATGATTCATCTAAGGTGAAGGGAGGGAAAACAAAAAGTCAAAGTCAAGAGGATGAGGCTTGATATAATCTCATTCTTTGAAAAAATAAAAGAGGCCAGCCCAGTAGTGCAGTGGTTGAGTTTGCACGTACCCCTTCTATGGCCTGGGGTTCATGGGTTCAGATCCCAGGCAGGGACCTACACGCCGCTCATCAAGCCATGCGGTGGCAGCATCTCACATACAAAATAGAGGACGATTGGCACAGATGTTAGCTCAGTGACAATTCCTCACCAAAAAAATAAAATAAAATAAGAGGATTTTCTAAGATTTTCTTTTTTGAAACAACTCCACAGAAAATTGTAACTGTCTTAAATTTCATTTGGAAAATTCAATAAAAACCTGCTGAACAAGTAAAAGAGCACGTGAATATGGGAGATGAGATGGCATGATGAAAAACTCTTGAATCAAAACAGATGTTTTAGATTATTTTTCAAAAATTCAAAGAAAAGAATGTACACAACAAATGGGACTTCATCAGACTAAAGAGCTTCTTCAAGGCAAGGGAAAACAGTACTTAAACAAAAAAAACAGCCCACTAATTGGGAAAAAATATTTACAAGCTACTTATCCGACAAAGGGTTAATCTCCATAATATATAAAGAACTCACACAGCTCAACAACAAAAAAACAAACAAACCAATCAAAAAATGGGCAGAGCACACGAACAGACATTTCTCCAAAGAAGATATAAGGATGGCCAATAGACACAAGAAAAGATGCTCATCATCACTAATCATTAGGGAAATGCAAATCAAAACTACACTAAGATATCACGTTACACCTGTTAGATTGGCAAAAATATCCAAAACCAAGAGTGACAAATGTTGGAGAGGTTGTGGAGAAAAAGGAACCCTCATACACTGTTGGTGGGATTGCAAACTGGTGCAGCCACTATGGAAAACAGTATGGAGATTTCTCAAAAAGTTAAAAATAGAAATACCTTATGACCCAGCCATCCCACTACTGGGTATCTATCCTAAGAACCTGAAATCAGCAATTCCAAGAGTCCCATGCACCCCTATGTTCATGGCAGCATTATTTACAATAGCCAAGATGTGGAACCAACCTAAGTGCCCCGCAACTGATGATTGGATAAAGAAGATATGGTATACTACTCAGCCATAAAAAAGGACAAAATCGTCCCATTTGCATCAACATGGATGGACCTTGAGGGTATTATCTTAAGCAAAATAAGCCAGACAGAGAAAGACGAACTCTCTATGACCGCACTCATAGGTGGAAGTTAACATATAGACAAGGAGAAATGATCGGTGGTTACCAGGGAAAAGGGGAGGATGGGCGGAGGGTACAAAGGGTGAAGTGGTGTACCCACAACATGACTAACAATAATGTACAACTGAAATCTCACAAGGTTGTAATCTATCATAATCTTAATAAAAAAAATTCAAAGAAAAGAATGTACACTATGAGTTTTAAATCAGATTTTAACTTGGTAAATAATCACAATCTAGTAGAAGCATCCAAAAGTTGGGTATGTACTTTTTGAAAGGCCAGCAAAGAAATGCCAAAGGTCATTTGTAAGAGTTAGTTATCCATAAATGAAAAAATAAACCTACACATACTTTAAGAATTTTTTAAAAACTCCCCAAAAGCTTTAAAATCAAAGGCTGAATTTTTACTTTACAGCATTGTGGGTGATATTGTCTCTCTCGGAAAAAATTTACTAATAAATGATGCTCTCCCACAGTTGTATTTAACAAAGTTATTTCTACTAATATTCCAGTCATGTATTTCTACATATTTGTAAAAATACAATGCCAATTAATAAATTCTTTCATTTAGATAATAGAATTATAAAAGAAAACTGACCTAATAATTAGGTAAATTATTAGAAATCAGAACAGTGAAGATATCTTTTTAAGTCTCTGTAAATGTTTTGGGCTTAAAATATGCTGATGAATATTTCAATGATCAAAGATAATACTGCACATATTTAAATTAGAAAAGTAAAACAGTAAAAGTGCCAGTAAGTTATTACTTAGGTTTCCTTTTAAATTACTAATTTGAAATACTCATTTATTTAATAAACATTTGCTAAAACTGCATGATTTTGTTTTCTAATTTATGTACCAGAATTCTATGAGGTAGTTATTATGCCACATTTTACAAATGAAAAACACTGAAGCTTGGAGAGGTTAGGAAATTTGCCAAAGCTGCACAGATATGAAGCTTTGGAGATGAAATTTGAATTCAAGTCTATCTGAGCCCAAATCTCCAACATAATGGTATCCATATAATTAATTAACACTACTAAATTAATTTTAATAACCGAAATTTTACACTTTTAACAATTGTTTACTTTTCTTATGTTAAAAGTTTACCAAATGATACACTAAAAATTAGAATTCTACCAAATACATAAAATATTGATTTAAAATAATTAAAAATACCCTGAATAATATTATTTATTTTTTACCTATTTCAAGGTAAAGCAGAAAGAGGTGAAGATAGAAACAAAATGTACTCTTATTCTGTTGTTTATTGAAACTTAACGATTTCTGAAATGTTAGCCAATGTACCAAAATAATAATAATTATTATTTTATTACCCAATAATAATAATTATTTTGGCGGCACATTGGCTACTGTTTCAGAATTCTTTGGGACCAGTCACAGGTACTTTGAACTCCTGCATTCATTCATTTTTGCATTCATTCATAAGGAATTTCATTCATTCCTTAGTTACGCAGTAGTGTTTATTTATACCACTTCTTATGGGCCAGGCTCTCTGATACATACCAAGAACTTCAACTCCTGAGGAACATGAAGTTTTGGCAATAAAGTAAAAAATAAATACAGAATATGGAAAGGATATAAACTAAGAAAGTGTTATAGAAGCAGGGAGAAGGAAGAGACTAAAACAAAAGTGGTAATATTTAAGTTCAGTTTTATTCATTTTAAGACCTCATAAGATACCTACTTAAAGATATGGACAGTTGGAAATTCTGATCTGACCACATGGGATTTTAATAAAGGTCAGTCAGTGTTCATTTTTTAATTTTGTTTCCTGTTTTGTTTGTTTGTTTCTTCTTGTGTTTGCTTTTCCCTGACATAATCATTTAAGGTGTTCTGGTACTCAACCAAACTGGCAGGCTCCTGTAAAAATACTTGGAGCCAATATATGGCACAGTTCCTCGCTAACAACAGATAGGTACCTTGGATGGTTTGGGTGTATTTGTTTACAGGCAGAGGCTGGAATAATGGAAACTTCTTAACAATACTTTCTAACCTCAGCATCTGAAACCAAAAATATACTAAACTGAGTTAATACATCACTTTTTAGATGTAATTCAGATACTTTTGGAGTTTATAAGTTATGAAGTTACCTCTTTTAGAAAATATGTAGCAAGGAGTGACATAACCATAAGAAGAAGAATAACTAAAATTAATATTTATTATGTTTTTAATCTTTACACCTACTTCAGAGGCATTGCTCTATATTAATAATAATGCAAATGTTAAATGTTAAAAATAGAACAGAGAGCAAATTTAAAATATCTGTAGTGCAGACTTTCAAAAAATGAAACAAACAATACTACTGTTAATAACCGTAAAGGGATTTATAATAAGGAGCCAGAATAAAAAGTAATTTGGGGTTGTAGAAAGATGGATGAGACTGTATTTTCAAAATGAAAACCATTTTAATGGGCTGGTTTCAAGTGGGACAGAATATAGATAGATATTGAAGACATTCAAGAAATATAAAGTGACAAATCTGAGGTAATTTATTCTTTTAGGTCTTGGATCACACACCAAAATTAGAAGAGCAGACAACAGTCACAAAGTCTGGGGCAGGAGCGTATGTAAGGTTGTGAGATGGTTCTAATTTTATAGACGAAATCTGGATTGACCAAAGTTGAAGTTTAATATCAAATAACCTAGGAGATGGTAAATAGGAAGTAGCTGGAATTAATCAGAGAAGAAAGCCTATTTTTGATATAGATTAAAAGGACCTATATGTGATGCAGAATTACATAAAAACCAATTGATTGATCAATTTTATTTTAACCTAAAGTATCAATAGATACGATGCTCCTCAAGAGAACAATTACCAGGTCCTCATCACTTAAGTGACCTTGAACTATTAATACTTAAAACCAATACCCACAGAACTCTGACCATGACACTATCAAATTTACTGAAAGGCGAAAAATTTTAATTATCCGCTTAATTATCATACACTTAATGACGGCTTCTAAAGAAGTTAGCAAGGTATTTGGCTAGTTGTCTATTTCATGTGTTTGTTAACTTACTCCTTAACAAGGTATCCTAAAGTGCCCTAAAAAACACTCGGCCTACTCAGTTGAATAAATCTAGTTTATAACCTTTAAAAACACCTATGTAATAGTTCATATTTGGCATATTTTATTGCCTAGCCCTCAAAAGTTTTTCTTCTTCCAAAAGCTGGCCATAATTAACTTTTAAGATTTATGTTAAGACTCAATAGGCAAAAAATCCTATTTACGTAATACCCCATTCCCTAGCTCTGAACAGTATCTTTATCTATAGAATGTTTAACTACAATTTGGTAACTATTGTACTGAATAATAATAACAGAAAACAACCCCACTTAAAAGAAAATGGTTTCTGTCTTAACACTCACGACAAGAAGATGAATACAATTTGTAGCTTCTAGACAAATCAGATGGATCAAATTTTTAGGGCTTATATCAGCTTAAAAGGCTGTTAAAAGAAGAAAGTATTCTTCTAGGGCTCAGTTGTCTAAATGTAAAGGAAACGAGCTGACCATTTATTTAATGTTACATATCAATCTTCTCTTCCTGGAAGATTTTTTTTCAACTTGATGCTAGTGGTCTAAGATTTAATTAGTAAGATAACTGAGCTACCTTATTTTTCTGGGGACTCGTATCATATTAGTAATTGGTCTTTTCCGACAGGTTTCAGAGGCTTTCATTTTCTTAGTTTTCTGCCTAGGTTGCTATTAAAAATGTTTATGAGGGTATTTAAAGATATGTTATATATATTTCCATAATAATCTTTGTATAAAATATAAATTCTATGATTTTTTTTCACAGATTTGACTTTATACAGCACACTTTTGGTGTTTATAATTTATCATTATCATGCAAATTGGATTAATAGTAGCCAAACTACAAAATCCTATCTGAAAAGAGGATTAGAGGTTTTACCACACCTAACTAAACTGACAAAAAGTTTTTTACATATGGAAATTGGTGGGAGACAAATGTAACTTGCTTTAAGACCATTTTACCCTACAGATCTACTATCTAAGCAATGAGAGTATTAATAGCATTTACTTTTTCAAAGGATGTTGAATCAAAATTGGATTTTCTTCCAGTTTGTGGACACGATCTCTGGAATGTAGTACAGGGAGAATTGAACGTTAAGTCCTTTTAGTTCCTTCCATTAATTTATCCTAGTGCTGCATGTTAATTTTTTTTCTTGAATGCTCAATGTCCTTAATTTTTTTTTCCTAAATGCTTACGATTTAGGAACATGCTTTTCCAATTGTTGCTTACAAAAAGGGTCAGGTAAAAAAACTACCAAAGTTATAAATTTATGCTTGATGAATTATCCCAGATTTTAAAAAGAGTAAATACAGGAAAAATTAGCAACAGAAATGTAATACAATGAAAATAATATAAAATAAAGCTATATTAAAATATCCTTCAAAAAATCAATTTTATTTCTTTATAATCTTAAGTAAACCAAAAAATTTAAACTTTTAAAAAAAACAGTCACAATGTGCATATTATTTCTATTTTTCCTTTGAATAATATGACTATTAGATATCACAAGTGCTATCTGAAAACAGCATATAGATTACAGTCAATATTTATTATTTTTGAGTACTATTTGTTAGAAAAAGGGAGTGGTAAAATGCTTCTGTAATATTACTATCTGGGCTATAGTTATTCCCTCACACAGTTAATTCCTAAAGCTGAAACAATCATTACATTTTGATGTTCATCTGTTTTATTGAACTACCCACAGGGAGATTTATGGGAATGCTATCATGTCAGGGTCACAAGATTAAGTGAACAGTGATGACAGTAAACAAGCCATTTCTCTATATTCCAAAGGGTTTAACTGAGTTACTTAAAATGCCATAAACATAAATAGTCTTTTCTCTCTACCATGTATCCATGACAGCTGACTTCACAACACAGCACTCTAGGGCAATAGTATTTTCCAACTAAACAGGCGACCCTTATTATTGACAAAAGACACTAAACTACTGTGAACACAAACGTCAAAAAATAATTCACAACCTAATGCATAAAATTTGTGAGCATATAATATAGAGCAATATCACTGTAAATTAATTTACTCATTCCATTTTTAAAGACAAAAATATATATGATATGTAATTGTAAAAAGAGTATATTTATAGAGAAAAATACTATTTAAATTAAAATTCCTAAATGTTTTAACATGTCTTTTTATGATTTTCAAAAAGTCAATGAGTTGAACATATTATTTTTGGGACTGTAGTCATATTTAAGTAAAAATGTCTAATCCAAAAAGCAAGCTTATAAAAGCAATCACATCAAACGAGTCCAGAGGTGTTTTTCTCAACAGTCTAATAAAGTACCATATTCAACAATTCCAACAAAAATGCCATCTTCCAAGATAGCAGACGTTACTACTTGAAAAATGCTTTCCACAGTTTGGTAAACGTCTACTTTAATTAGCAGTCAAATAAAAGACTGTGGGACTGTGATAATGTCACTTTCACTCCAGGAACTTGTTGCAAATTGTCAAAAATTTTAAACTTTCATTTGTAAGTCAAGAAGTTTCATTAATGCGAAGATCCAAAACACTAATTTTTTTAAAAATTACTGTATTGAGGTCACATTGGTTTATAACATTGTGTAAATTTCAGGTATACATCATTATACTTTGGCTTCTGTATAGACTCCATTGTGTTCACCACCAAAAGTCTAGTTTCCATCTGTCACCATACACATGTGCCCCTTTACCCATTTCACCTTCCCCTTACCCCCTTTCCCTCTACTAACCATTAATCTGTTCTCCTTATCTATGTGTTTTTTTGGTTCCAAAACTCTAGCTTTTATTTTAAAACTAATGACTTCCATGGCTAAGTAGTCTAATACTTATGAGATTTGTTATTTCATATCTGCTTATTGATTTTCTTCATTATCACCATTTATTTGGTTTACTTAATTCCAACCCTACCTATTAAGCATTTTATAAAGTGTCTTACTTCTGAGAGACTTATTAAAATAATCATCCTACTTTCAAAAAAATCTATATATTTTACGGAAAAAAGCAGCAGAAATGATGCTGGCAATCAAATGGGTCACAGAGGTTTCAGCTTGAAACATCCAAATAACAGACATTTTGGTCCTAACTCATACAATCATTATTGATCTATGTCACCTAGTCCTTTCTAATTATTGTTCTTACCTATGTGATCCGCTCTAGAATGCTAACAGGGAAAATAATCTGACAGCTTTTAAAGCTCTGCCATCCTGCAGTATATTTTCTCCTCCTATTCATTTGGACCTGCATTATATATATATATATATATATATATATATTTTAAAGAAGATGGACTTTGAGACTTCTTTAAGGCTCTTACTGAATCTGGCAATACCACCTTATTCCTCCCCATTTGGAGTCCTCTACCAGCTTCTCAGGCTGTTCCTTTTATTTACTGAAGACTTGGAAGATGCTAATAATCTTCACTTCCATCCCAAATATTGGAATTATCTTGGAAATTGAACATAATGTCACATGCAAGATTCCATCCTTTCAGCTTATTGACCTCCTCATCACTATGACCTTCAACTTGTTTCCACTTAACCACTTTCATGACCACATTCTGGATTTTTCAGTCTTGTATTGCTATATTTTCTGAAATCTTAAATTCAAACATTCTACAACTCCCCATCCTTTCAGCTCACCGACTCTTGTTTTCTTGACTCCATTATATTCTGCCTATCAATACTCCTCTTTCTCTACTTTCCTTCCTCAACTGTCTTAGACTAAATACACACTCTATCACTTCAACCACTCTCTTACTTGTATCTTAATATCCTTGATCCTTTGGCTTGATGAACCTACCCAGCAAAATACGACCCTGGAAGAATCTATATTCTATCTCTTTTCACTGCTTGGAGAAGACAGCATATACCCTAATGTATTGCTGGGCAGAACCTGTTGAGGGATGATTTGTGCATGTGTGTTGTATGGGGAGAGGGAGGGCTGAAAGAAAGAAGTAAATCAAGGATGTGTCCTAGATGCCCTTTACTAGAAGAATAGGAAAGATGAAATTTGTCAGGGATTGGAAAATATATTTTGGCCATGTCTGAGAAGGTTATCATATGCAAAAACAATGACTTATTTTCAACTTCCTGGTGGGCATTTCCACTAGAACATGCCACAGGCAAGGCAAACTCAACAATCATTTGCCCACCTATACCGGTTTCTTCAGTGTTTTTCAATTCTAAGAATGACACCACCATTTACCCAGTGAATGATGATAGCAACTTGGGCAACATCCTTGGTTTTTCCCTATCTATTTAATAATCAAGTCATAATGACTCTACCTAATTTTAGATTTATATTTTCTATTAGAGCAGTTAGAATTAGTAACCTCAGTTAGTTAACACACAATGAGCTAAATGTCAAAAGATTCAAATTCCCAAGGAAAAACAAAAAAACTGTTCCATGGTTACAGAACCTTTGGATCAGAGAGATGGATGTAGAAAGGTTTTGGCCAGGAAATCTAAATGGATCAGAAAAATAAGTAAAAGCCCCACTCCACTCTATGCTAATCCCTCTAAAACAGGAAGGATTTTGATTCTAGGAGACCTGAGGCTACCCTTATCTTCTCAGCAGACATAAGAGGTATTCCTTTTAAAAAATAGCTGAACTATCCTAGAAGAGATGACAGACATAGAGGTTTGAGAGGTGAAGAGATCAAAATATCCACGGCTTAGTTAGTTTATTCCAGAAACAGGAATAAGACAATAATAATAATACAAGAAGAAGGTCCTTAAAGCAGTGGAGTACATTTACTCCCAATGAAATGGCAGGAACATATCTGGCTGTAACCTCGGTGCCACAGTTCCTCGAAAGAGTATAGAACCTAATGTCTCATTTTCTCAGAAAAACATGTACCTTCAAGCATAAATCAAGCATATCCCTAAAGCCCAGGGAAATAAGAATCCCAGGGCTTTACTTCAGTTAAGATTACTAGAATCTCTGCATAATCCTGGAGCGTGGGGGGCATATTAACAAATGAGATTGAATTTTCCAAAGGCCCCATGGAGGGGTCTCAGAGCAAATTAATTTGGATTTAAATAAATAGCTGAGTACAGTGGTGGCGGTTCATACTCATTATAGAAGACAACAGTGACTGTTTTAAGATAAGAGAAACAGAAGTGGAGCCAGGAAGTAAAAGCTAATATGACTGTTTCAGAATATTCTAAATCCAGAATTTATTTCAAAAGCATATAAGGTTCACTTCGCAGCACTATCTGTTCATGGCTTACTTTATGTTTTAGTGTTTATTTTATATTATTATTTGGTACTTATAATGTTACTTTATGTTAAATTATTATTTTGACTTAATTCTTGATACAGCGAGTATGAGAACTCCTGTTTTAGAAGTGTAGACTATCAGGTTGAAATCCAATAAACAGGTCATCTTCTCATCTGAACCTGTTTTGTTCATTTATATAGCTCTTACGAAGCTACGGCATAGCATTCTATGAAGCTTCACAGCCATTAAAAGAATATGGGCTATGATGCAAATATATTTAATTTCTAAACAGGTTTTTTTGGGTCAACTTAGATCTCATCGTGTTTCCGAGGTGACAATTAGTAGATTGTTTGGTCTAACCCAGTAACTATCAATATACTTGGTAACACAGGTTGTAACAACTGCCTTCATTGAGTGTAGAGCACATTGCTAATTTAAATCTTGACATTTTACTTGAAAATCGCTGGAAAAAAGTTCTTCTTTTCTCCCTGAATACTTCATAATCTTTATTGGAGAATAGTACATTTAGTACATTTACTTTAGGATTTTAAAAACTATATAATTTTTAAAAATACATGTAGTGAGGGGCCAGCGCTATGGCCGAGTGGTTGAGTTCACACACTCCACTTGGGCGGCCCAGGGTTTCGCTGGTTCAGATCTGTTTCATTTGCCTAAGGTTTTGCTTTTTCCAGAGTATCATATAAATGGAATTATACAATATGTATTCTTTTTGAGTCTGGCTTCTTTCATTTAGCAGAATGCATCTGAGATTCATTCAGGTTGTTGCATGTATCAATAGTCCATTTCTTCTTACTGCTGAGTAGCATTCCATTGTATGGATGTGTCAGAGTTTCTCACCCACTCACCAGCGGAAGAACACCTGGGCTGTTTTTGATTTTTGCCAATTATTAACAGAGCTGCCATAAACATTCATGTACAAGTTTATGTGTGAATGTAAGTTTTCATTTCTCTTGGGGTAAATACCCAGGAGTAGGCCTGCTGTGCCTAATAGTAAGTGTATGTTTAACTGTATAAGGAACTGCCAAACTGCTTTTCAAAGAGGCTGTACCATTTTGTATTTCCACCAGAAGGTATGAGGGCTCCAGCTGCCTCACATCTTTGCCAGCTCTTGTATTGTCAGGTTTTTTTTTTTTTAAATTTTAATCATTCAATAGATGAGTAGTGGCATCTGATTGTTGTTTAAATTCGAATTTCCTTACTAGCTAGGGATATTCAGTATCTTCCCACGTGCAGATTTGTCATCTGAACACTGTCTGTGGTGAAGTATCTCTTCAAATGTTTCGTTGACTTTTATTGCAATGTTTGTTTTCTTACTGTTAAGTTTCAAAAGTACTTTATACATTCATATATACATATATAGGTATATTTCTATATACACTTGTAAGTCCTTTGTATAATTTTACACTAGAATAAATATATATAGTTATATTTGTATACTCTTGTAAGTCCTTGTAAGATATGTGATTTGCAAATACTTTTTCCCAGTCTGTGGTTTTTCCAGTCTGAGAGAATGTGGCATTCTCTCAACAGTCTCTTTCTCACACAAAAAAAGTTTTTAATCTGATGAAGTCTGCCATGGACTGAATGTTTGTGTCCCCCCGAAATTCATATGTTGAAACCTAATCCCCAAAGAGATAGTATCTGGAGGTGAGGCCTTTGAGAGGTGCTTAGGTCCTGAGGGTGGAGTCCTCAGGAATGAGATTAGTGCCATTATAAAGAGATCCCAGAGAGATCTCTCCACTCGTTCACCTTGGGAGGCCACAGCAAGAAGACAGCCCTGGAAGTGGGCTCTCACCAGACACTGAATCTCCCAGTGCCTTGATTTAGACTTCCCAGCCTCCAAGACCACGACAAATAAACTTCTGTTGTTTATAAGCCAGCCAGTTGATGGTATTTCTGTTATAGTAGCCTGAACAGACTAAGAGAAAAGTCTACTGTAGGATTATTTTTTATTTTACTGATCAGACTTTTGCTGCTGTATCTAATTCTTTCTCTGACTCAAGCAAGGTCACAAAGACTTTCTCCTATGTTTTCTCCAAGAAATTTTATAGTTTTACATTGTATATTTAAGTCTATGATCCATTTTAAGTTAAATTTTGCATAAGATGTGAGTCATAGGTCGGGGTCAATTTTCACATATGAATATTCAATTGTTCCAGCACTACTTGTTGAAAGGATTATCATTTCACTAGTAACTGGCCTTTGCTTCTTTGTGGGGGAAAAAACAAAACAAAACAACTCTTCTTGCATTCTCAATTTTCAGGTTCCCCCATTTTTCCCCCCTTCTGCCTGAAGAATGTCCTTCAGCATTTCTTTGAGAATATGGCTGCTAGAGGGGAATTCTCATAGTTTTCCTTCATTTGAGGATATCTTTATTTTGCTTTCATTTCTGGAGGATATTTTTGCTAAATATAGAACTTTGGGTTGACAATTCTTTTGCTGCCCACCATGATTTGTGATGAGAAAGATATAATTATTTGAATTGTTATTACCTTACAGGAAGTGTATTGCTTTCTCCTCTGGCTTCTGCCAAGAGTTTTTTCTTTATCTTTTGTTTTCAGAAGATTGATTATGATGTGTCTGGGTATAGTTTTTATTGAGTTTATCCTGTTTGGGGTCTCTGAATTTCTTGAGTCTCTAACTTGACACCTTTCACTAGATTTGATGTTTTCAGCCATTTTTTCCTTAAATAATTATTCTCTTTCTCCTCTTTTTGTAGGGCTTCGGTGATAGGAATCTTAAACCTTTTGATATTGTCCCACAGGTGCCTGAGGCTCTTTTCATTTTTTCCAATCTGTTTTCTCTCTGTTCTTCAATTGCATAATTTTCATTGACCTATCTTCAAGTTCATTTACGCTTTCCTCTGTCATCTTCATTCTACTACTGTGAGCTTATTAGTGATTTTTAAATTTCAGATATTACATTTTTCATTTTCATTTGGTTCTTTTTTATACTTTCGTTTCTCTGGTGAGATCATCTATTATTCTATTCATTTAAAGAGTATTTACTTACACTTCAGGGAAGATGGTTACAATAGTTGCTTTTAAATCTTTATCTGATAGCTCCAACATCTGGGCCATCTTAGGATTGGTATGTGCTAATTGTCTTTCCTTGAGAAATGGTAAGCTTTTCCTGGTTCTTGGTATATTAAGTAATTTTGGATTGTATCCTGGGCATCTTAAATACTATGTTGTGAGACACTGGATCCTGTCAACCTCCTATGGAGAATGTATGTTTGTTTAGTTTTGTTTTAGCAGTCAATCAAACCCTGTTAGGCTCAGACTATAGTTCTATCTTGCCTACTGTGGGCAGCATTCCAATGTCCATTTAGTGCAGCTCTTGCAGTTATAAACCTTTAAAAATATTTTCTAAAGCCTCAGATATCTGAGTCTTTTTCATGTTTAAGAAGTACTTTTTATTTCATTATTCCAACTGATAATTTTTATAATTAATCCAATAATCAGTAATTAATTTAATCACTGGAATGACCATGGGGTTTAGGGTTAGAGAGATCTAGATTCAAATCCTGCCCCTACTATTTAGCTATGTAACACTGGGCAAGCTATTTGAGTCTTATCTGCAAAATGGGAAAAAAATACCTGCCTTACAGCACTGCTAGAATGAAAATGAGACATTAGATGTGAACTATCGGCAGAGTCACTGCCAACACACCGGCGCACTCAATAAACCTGCACTTCTACCAACATCTCATCAGGAAACAAAATCTCAGTAGTTATGTTTATAGGGAAATGCATTGGAAATAAGAACTGGGACCGTGTGTGTGCGCGCGCACGAGCACGAGTGCGTGCATGTATTTTTTTACTCAAGGGCCTATTACAATCTCTTGATTTTAATTTAGGTTGTTATGACATATAATTTTTTCCTTTTTTCCAATTTTATTGACATATAATTGATGTTTAAGGTATACAGCATAATGATTTGAGTTACATATATTGTAAAATGACTATCAGAATAAGTTTAGTTGACATTCATCATCTCATTAGATACAACAAAATGAAAGAAAAAAAACGGTTTTTTCCCTTGTGATGAGAACTCTTAGCATGTACTCTCTTAACTTTCATACATACCATACAGCAGCGTTAACTACAGTCATTGTGTTGTACATTACATTCCTAGTACTTTTTTTATCTTATAACTGGAAGTTTGTACCTTTTGACCACCTTCCTCCAATCCGCCTCTCCCCATCCCCTCTGGTAACCAAAAATTTGATCTCTTTTTCTATGAGTTTGGTTTTTACTTTTTTTTCCTTCCATATATAAGTGAGATCATACAGTATTTGTCTTTCTCTGTCTGACTTATTTCACTTAGCATAATGTGAGGCCCATCCATGTTGTCACAAATGGCAGAATTTCCTTGTTTTTTATGGCTGGAAAATATTCCATCATGTATATATACACCACAATTTCTTTATCCATTCATTCGTTGATAGACACTTAGTTGGTTTCTACGTCTTGGCTATTGTTAATAATGCTGTCATGAACACAAGAGTGCAGATATTTCTTCGACATAGTGTTTTTGTTTCCTTTGGATATATTCCCAGAAGTGGAACTGCTGGATCATAAGGTATTTCTATTTTTAATTTTTTGAGAAACCTCCATACTGTTTTCCATAGTGGCTGCACCAATTTACAATCCCACCAACAGTGCACAAGAGTTCCCTTTCTCCATATCCTTGCCAGCATTTCTCTCTTGTCTTTTTGATGATAGCCATTTTAACAGGCACGAGGTCTATCTCATTGTGGTTTTGATTTGCATTTCCCTGACGATTACTGATGTTTAGCACTGTTTCATGCACGAGTTGGCCATTCTATGTATTTCCTTCGGAAAAATGTTTATTCAGGGCCTTCACTCATTTTTTAATTTGGCTTATGTAGTTTAAGGAATAGGAAATATGACCCAAAAAGATAAAATAAATAAATAAAAACTGTTTGTGTATATGAAGTACTACTTTACAGCATTATTCTTCAATATACATTTTAAAGAAGCTCTCAAATTCTAGTTTTTTCCAGGGCATAAATACAGATTAACAATATTAATTCAGAAGTTAAAATATGTTAGAGCCAGCAGCACCATTGAGTCAAAAGATAAAAGCAAAAGGAATTTTATGCTAAAATTAAACCTTTGTGTGTGTGTGTGTGTAAAACAGCAAAGAGAACACTGTAGGGATGAAATTCCTTTAAATTTAACATGTATTTGATAACAGGGATGCAAATATAAGTATTATTCAGTCCCTCCACTTAGAAAGCTACAAGTCTATTGGAAGAGTCAGGCATGTTCACAGAACTATAAAACATTATGTAATATATCATAGATAATTGCAATACAGATAATAATAACAAAATATGAGGAGGGAGAGTTAGAAAAGATAGAGAAAGCCAGGGAATGCTTTAGAAAGGGTGACTGAACTCAGCTATAAATAGGATAACCATACTTCCCTATTTCTTCCCGTGTATGTCTTCATAAAGCAGCCAGATTGACCTTTTTAAACATAAATCAGGTCATGTTACTCTTCTGCTCAAAACTCCTCACTGCTTTTCACGCCACTCAGGATAAAGTCACAAATCCTTAACATGATCTACAAGACTTTCATTCCTCTGATCACATGTTACTCTCCAGCCTCATCTCAAGCCACTACCCCATTGCTCACTAAGCTCCAGACATACTAGCCTCTCTTCTCTTCATTTTATTATTTCTAGGCTCTGAATGTTTGTAGTATTTCTCTCTTGAATGTCTAATGTTTTACACCCCACCTTTTGCTGACAAGCCCCTGCTCATCCCTTCAGTACTTAGCTTAAACAGAGTTTCTTCAAAGTCTTTCCTGACTATCTAATCTAAAACGAAGATCCCCTGTTATACTTTCTCCTTCAAAGAACCTTGTATTTTTCTTTCCAAGTATTTGTCAAAGTTGCATTGACATCTTTTATCTCTATAATTACTGTTTAATATCAGTCTCTTCTCCTAGACAATAAACTATGTGAGAGCAGGGAGCAAGTCTGTTTTGCTCACCACCTTGCTAGCACAAACAGGAACTCAGAGGTATCTGTTCATTATATGAGTAAAAATCAATTAAGTGTAACTACATATTTCAAGGTAGATGATGATTAAGTGGCATGGGAAATTACTTTAAAAAGGCTCTTTGGAAGGAGAAGAACAAAGGTGGAAGACTGACACTTTTTGACTTGAAGTTACTATAAAACTACAGTATCCAAGACAGAATGGTATTTGCAAAAGAATACACAAATAGGTCAATGGAACAGAAGAGAGAGCCAAGAAACAGACCCCCACGATTATAGTCAATTGATCATTGACAAAAGAGCAAAGCCAATAGAATGGAGCAAAGACAGTCTTTTCAACAAATGCTGCTGGAACAACTGGACATCCACGTGCAAAAAAATCAATCTAGACACAAACTTTACATCCTTCACAAAAATTAACTAAAATGGATCCTAGACCTAATTGTAAAATGCAAAACTATAAAATTCCTAGAACATAGGAGAAAACCTTGTTACCTTGGGGTTGGTGATAGCTTTTTAGGTACAACAACATCAAAGATATTATTCATAAAGGAAATAATAGATAAGCTGGATTTAATTAAAACTAAAAACTCCTGCTCTATGAAAGACATTGTCAAGAGAATGAAAAGACAAGCCACAGACTGGGAAAAAATATTTGCAAAAGACATCTGATAAAGGACTATTATCTACAAAAAAAAAAAAAAAAAAAAAAACTCCTAAAATTCAACAAAAAGAAAACAAAAAACCTGGTTAAAAAATGGGACAAAGACCTTAACAGACCCCTCAGCAAAGAAGATATACAGATGGAAAATAAGCATAGGAAAAGATGCTCCACATCATATGCCATCAGGGAAATGCAAATTAAAACAACATGAGATACCACCACATACCTATTAGAATACCCAAAATCTGGTACACTGACAACACCAAATGCTGGCAAGGATATGGAACAACAGGAACTCTCATTCATTGCTAGTGGGAATGCAAAATGGTACAGCCACTTTGAAGACAGTTTGGTGGTTTCTTATAAAACTAAACATAATCTTACCATACAATCCAGCAGTCGTGCTCCTTGGTATCTACCAAAAGGAGTTGAAAACTTATGTCTACACAAAAACCTGCACAATGATGTTTATAGCAGCTTTATTCACAGTTGCCAAAACTTGAAGCAATCAAGATGTCCTTCAGGAGGTGAATGGTTAAATAAATTGTGGTACATCCACACAACCGAATATTATGCAATGCTAAAAGCAAATGAGCTATCAAGACATGAAGGAAAAACTGCATATTACTAAGGGAAAAAAAGCCAATGTGAAAAGGCTACATATTATATGCTTCCAATTAGATGACATTCTGGAAAAGGCAAAACTATGGAGACAATAAAAATGTCAGTGGTTGCCAGGGGTAGTGGTGAGGGGAGAGATAAACAGGTGGAGCACAGAGGATTTTTAGGGCAGTGAAAATACTCTCTTTGATATTATAATGATGGATATATGTCATTATACAATTGTCCAAACCCACAGAATACACAAGATTTAGAGTAAACCATGAGGTAGACTATAGACTTTGAGTGATTATGATGTGTTGATGTAGGTTCATCCTTGGTAGAAAAACGTACCATTCCGGTGAGTGATGCTGACAATGGGGAAGGCTATGCATGTGTGTGGGGGTGGGGTACATGGGAAATCTTCGTACCTTGGTCTTAATTTTGTTGTAAACCTAAATTGCTCTAAAAAAATAAAGTCTTTAATAAAAAGGGCTCTTTTCAAAGAGCAGACTAACAGAAAAAGAAAAGGGGCTCATAAATTAATACGAGACATCTACTATGGGTCAGACATCAGGTTAAGCATTTTGAACATAATATTTCATTTTACTATTAAAATAACCCAATGAAGTAGGAATTATTTATCCTCTTTTCCGGATTAGCTTGAGTTTTGGTTTCATGCAAGGATAAGTACTTTTTGTCATTTAACGAAATTATTTCATTTAAAATATAAAATTGTCCCAGATAATAGACTAATTTATTGTTTCATTCCATCATCAGTATCACTGTAAACAAGGGTTTATACCAAGTATTCATTTATTAATTTACTCAACAAATATTTATGTAGCACCTACTATGTGTCAGGTGTTATTCTAGGTGTGAGGGATACCATTGTGGGCAAAAATGATAAAAATCTCTTCCATTATTGAGTTTGCATTCTAATGGAAAATGAAACAATAAAACTGATAAATAAGTAATATATACTATATATTAGATAGAAGTAAATGTTGAAAAGGGAAAAATAAAGTGGAGAAATACAATATAAAATACTTGGGGGAAGAAGCAGATTTTAGATAGAGTGGCCACAGAAGGTTTTTTTGAGAAAGTACCATTTGAATTAAACCCTGAAGAAAGTGGGAGAGGTAGCCACACAGATTTTTTGGGAGAAAGCATTCTAAGTACAGTAAGCACGTCCTGCAAGCTTGAAGAATAGCAGGAAGTCACAGTAACTGGGACAAGAAGAACTAGGGGAGAACAGGAGGAGAGGAGGTCAAAGAGTTAACAAAGGCCGGATCATGTACCTTCTCACCCACAGCCGACTCCACTGCAGCCATGTGGCCTCTGCCCATTTGTGAACAGGCCAAGCACCTCCGTCTTTTGCATGTTGTTCCCTCTGCTTGAAATGCTTAGAGGGTTTTTTGCTCCAGTGATTCCTCATCAAAGTGGACTTCTCTGACTATTCTATCAAAAATAACACCCTTCCTTATCCTTGTAGGTCACTGCACGGTTTTTTCTTTCAATGACATGGGAAGCCTCTGGAGCAGCACTGTCCAATAAAACTTTGTGCAATGATGGAAATGTTCTGTACTGTCTACCATGGGGGCCACCAGCCACATGTGGCTACTGAGTACTTGAAATGTTGCTAATGGAGCTGAGGCACTGAATTTTTAATTAAATTTGAATAGCCACATGTGACTAGTGGTTACCGTCTTGCACAGTACAGCTTTGGAGGTTTCTGAGGAGAGGAGCAAAAGGATCTACATTTTCAGAAGACTCACCCAGGCTGTGGTGTTGAGAATGAACTTCAGGAGGATAAGAGCAGAAGCATGAATTCTATTGAAAATGCAGCTTCAGTAAGTCAAGCAAGAAATGATGGTTCCTTGCATCAAGGCGATATCAAAGGAAATGGTGAGACGTAGTTAAATTCTCGATATATTTTGCAGTAGAGTCAATATGATTTGATGAAGAGCTCTATGTTGGATATGTTAGGAGTCATTAGATAAGAGCAACATTTATGGCCTAGACAACTTTAGGAATGGTGTTACCCTTGACTGAGATAGAGATGGTTTGGGAGAAAATCTCAGGAGCTCAGTTTTATCATCTGAAGTGGGAGATGACTATCAGACATCCAAGCAGAAGATGCCAAGTAGGCAGATGGATATATAGGTCTGGAGATAAGTGACAGATTTGGACAAGAAATAATAAATTTGGGAGTTATTGAAATATTGGTAGTATTTTATGCCATGAGATTAGACAAAATTGCCTTGAGAGTAAATAAGACAAAAAAGAGAAGTAGTATAATGACTGAGCCTTATTAATTAATGAAATACTAAGGAATATTTCAGACAACAAAACCTACCCTTAAAGATTTACAGTTCAGTGATCCAGTCAGGAAAGGATGATAACAGAAAGAGGGTATGTTTTTTAGTTAGTCAGCACTGGGAATTAATGTGGAGGAAAGGACAGAAAACACTTGTTCTTCCGAGGGGTCCTGCCGCCAGTCTATCTGTCACTCTCATGAGACATCATAAAGGGTAAGCTGAGCAGAGCATGCATTTGACACTTTACCGTATGACTCCCACTATGGAGGTCATTATCCATTAGCTATATTCTAATTATATGATGAAATAATTAAAACCCAAACCATGTACAGCTTTATATATTTAAGGCAATATCCTGAATCACATCAGCTGAATTATGTTATAGTCCTAACTGTATATAACTAAGTAGATAAATTCAATTCGGATGACACAAAAAGAGAGACAAGGTCTATAGCCGAGCAAAATGCTCATATTATTGCTATTCTGCGTGATGGTTAAATTTTACGTGTCAAATTGGCTAGGCTAAGGTGCTTAGTCGTTTGGTCAAATGCTCGTCTCCATGTTGCTGTGAAGGTATTTGTAGATGTGATTAACATCTACAATCAGTTGACTTTAAGTAAAGGATATTACCTTCTATAATGTGGGTGGGCCTCATCCAATCAGTTGGAGGCCCAAAAAGAAAAGACTTGAGGTTTCCTGGAGAAGGAATTCTGAGTCAAGACTGTAATAGAAATCCTACCTTAGTCTCCAGCCTACCAGCCTGTCCTACAGATTTGAGACTTGCCGGTCCCCACAATCAAGTGAGTCAATTCTTTAAAATAAATCTGTATCTATATCTATGTTTCACATATATCCGATTGGTGGTGTTTCTGTGTTTCTCTGGAGAACCCTGACTGAAACACTCTGCCTCTATTTGTACAAGCTGTGTGATGTGATGTAAGTTTTACTTAACCTCTGAAAGCTCCAGTTTCCTCAATGCAATACGGAGAATAGTTTAGTATCAACCTTAATAGACATGTTATGTTCTGAAGGTTAAACAAAATAATCCATGTGAAGTTCTTAGTATGATGCCTGGCACACAATAAACATTCAATAAATGTTAGATTTTGCTATTATTATAAGAAATAAATATTGGTGTTGACTATTTTTAAAGTCATGTTATAACATTTTACCTTAAATGTAAAAAATAAAATGTTTTCCTAAATCTATCATATACTTGTAATACCAGGACAGATGGTCAAACACTATCCTGGTCATATTCTAGATGCTTCTTCCTAACTAACAGAATCGTTTCTCCCAGAATTCTTCTCAGTAGTGTCCTGTCCACAGTTAACCAACCCCTAAACTGCCATCTGAGACTTAAGAAAAACATTTAATGAGACCAAATAAAACAAAGATATAAAAATGAAGAACATTAGCAATGCAAATATAGTGACCTGCTTCACTACTATTTTTCTAGAAAACTTCATGGTGCAGAAGAAAAAATATAAAACAATTTTATGCACATAAAATTTTAGGAAGGAGAACATTTATGATTCATAAACAAGCAGTTTTGGTTTTTCTTGTATAATATCATAAATGCCCTAATTTGAGATGAAAAACCTTCCTAAGAAAGACTGACTAGAAAAATATTAAAGAAAATTTTAAAAAAGACTGTATTACCCTCTTCATAGTAAATGCTTATTTTTACTTGTGTATAAGAAAAATTAGGAATTATATAAATTTAATAAATAGAAAGAGTTGACTCTGAAAGATAAAAAAAAGAGCCACTTTTTATAACTAACACACACATCACATATGATAGTAATCTAAAACATTTGCCAAACAAATTTTGTAATATGTTACATATTATTATAAATTAGAAATAACTTCCATTGGAAGTTCCATAAACTTCCATTGAATTTTCCAAGTAATTAAAAAATTTATAGCCATTTTTTCACTTCTAACTATTATAATTAACCCCTGAGTTATAATTTCCTGGTAATCTGTTCTCACTCACCTGTGAGAAACTGCTCCCCAGGCACCGTGCTTATTTGTGAGAATGTTGAGGATCTTCTGTTTCAGCTGATTTGCTGTCACGTGATCTCGATGCTTGGCGGCACTGATAAGATGGTCACACATCTTCTCTTCCTCTCTCCTGTCAGCAGCATACTGGGCACACTGTGACTGGGAAGAAATACAGACAGTGCATAATGATTGACGTACAACTTCTACCCTGTGTAAGTGAGGAATGATATATAACCTTAAGTTAAAGGGTAATAATTCAATTTTTAAAACTCAGATAATGTAATCTTTTGAAAGTTTATTCTAAAGAATACATACAGTCATCTTTCTACATTTTTATATATAAAGTTTAAGCAAAATAATTTGGATAATGTAATATAAAGCAATTAATGACTTCTAAGATTCCTTCCAATTCTGAAATTCTTCCAATTCTCCAATTCTGAATTTTAATAAGTCCCCAATAATCATTTTAGAAAGAAAAATGGTATATTAAAATATAAATTTACTTATTATTTTAACCAATATAGTATGTATGTCACTCTGAATAAGAGTTATGTTCTTGATAATTATATATAGATCAAAAACTTGCCATTTAATTTACATTTTTCCATTTCATAAACAGCAATGTGGTGTAGAGGAAAAAAAGTAATAGTTTAGGAATTTAGACCTGGATTTTATTTCACACTTTATGAAAATTCTTTATTTTTCCATCATACTCAGTTTTATATTTGTAAAGTGAGGAACTAAGACAAGGTTTTCTCTATGATCTCTCCTTACTCTAGAATTTAATGTGCTCAAAGGTTCTCATAACTACCATCTTATTTGTATCTTCTTTAATAATCAGTGATCCTGTCAGCTATCTGTATTCATCCTCATTGGTATTAGCAACATAGCTAGTCAATCTCACTGTGTATCAAAGGGTTCAATATGAACAGGAGGATGAACATCTCTTCAATCATAAGTTAGATTTTTTTGTATAATAATTTTTGTATAGGGTGGATTGACTATAAATTTTAACATTACCAAGTATTTAATATGAGTCATATAACTAGGAACAAAAAAAGTCTCATACATATAAAAAATACATATAACTAGTTCACATTCATCATTTCTATGTGAAAATTTGTTTCACGGAAGGTATCTGAACATATCCCTCCCATCTATCTATTGATATAGACTATGACAACAAGGCATATCTTTCAGAGAAAGAACTCTGCGGTAATTTAAGAAGGATTAATTCATTTTCCAATTTATCTTTTTGTACAGGGAATCACCAATTAGTACAATGATCTGCCTCCATAATGAGGTTAATAATTCATTAGCTCATTGGAGAGTACAATTAAATTTTCATTTTTCTTCCTTAACAATTACAGTGGGTAACTAAAAAAACTTAACTGTGAAGTGCCCATCTCAAATTAAATATACTTTTTCTCTTAATTCCAGGCTTATAAGGGAGATAGAGAAATTCCTCAAAAAGTCCTAGTAAAATTTCATGACTTTTATAAAATCTTTGACAATTTACTAGTGATGTGTTTGGTAAACTACATACACATACACACACACACACACACATCGATGCACTTACCAATATAACTCTAACTTCAAAAGAAAAAATTCAAATATTTGGCTTAAAAAAACAATGTCCATTCATTACGTGAGTGATAATACTGTCAAAATTAGATCTACATTAGTATTTTATTTTATGGATGCATAATCTAAAAAGCACTGAGTCTTCACATCTTCTCCACAGCTTCTTATCACTCTTAGCCATGCATCTTCAATAGGAGTGGTCCCAACCCCTAGGGGGTGAAAACTGGTGTTGGGGTGTGGGAAACAACTGTACTCTTTTTATGTAGAAAGCACAGATGTCTATACAGTATACAAATAGATATGCAGCATATTAATAGTAATAAAATTTCATGGGGGGGAGGGCCATTAGGACAAAAACTGTCTAAAAAGATTCTTTAGGGGGAAATAATGAAAAAAGGGTTGAGAAACACTGCCCTTAGCTTAAAATCATCTTGGTTAAATATGTGTTAAAGCTGGTAACTAATATCTAGCTGCTTGAAAATCTATTTCAAATACTTTCACATGACAAATATTCATCTGTTTATATCCCCTCACAGTATCTTGAGTTTCTTAGGGGAAATATGATTGACTCAAAACTGATCCTGCAGGGAACTGAGTTAATGTTCTAAATCTTATTTAATAACAGAAGTCCTAAGTTAATTGAATATTCTTATTTTGTTTAGAATTCTGACCTCTCTTATACCTAAATATATTCTTCAAAGAACAGATAACTCAATTTTTTCTCATCATCCAGATTACAGCATGATACCCTGATAAATATCCAATGTTATTTATTGTTGAAGAGATACGAGACTTCACTTTGACAAATACTTAATTGTCAATGTACTTGTATCGAAGTTTAAAATATTTGGTATTATTTTCAAAATAAGGTTGTTGCAATCCTGTATGACAAGTGTGTGCTGTCTCATTCTGACAAATGAAGCCGAGGTTATGGGTATTAAAGCAACAACAGCTATTTTTCTGTCTCACGCTTTTCAGCTAGCTAGGTCAGAGATCACTAGACCAGGACAGCAACTTGCATGACTAAGAGAGCTGGTTTGCTGAGATAAAAATTCCATCAAAACTGAAATCTTAGGCTCTGATTTCCAGCACACAACACTGGTTCGCATGTTGCTTCAGGACAATACATCGGTGGAATTTTATTTTGAAGGCCACTGATGGTCCAACCTAAGCCAAATATCAGGTTACCTAAATATTTCAAAACCAATTTTGTTTTGTAAATTGAATGAGCTGAAATATTGCTATATTTAAAATACTGAAATCAGGATATTTGTTGAATTGAGGCAATACAAATGAGGGCAAAAAATTACTGACATGCCAGAAATCTAAAAACAATATTTTAATTAAAAAACTATTAGTATGGAATATATAGTACTTCAAAATCCTTTAGTTTTTGCATATAATAAAGAAGTGATAATCTGTTCTTTACTCAAGGTACTTATGAGAATTTTTAAACTTATATTTCCATATATCTCTATAGATCCACATATATATCATATAAAGTAGTGCTTCAGTTGTCAATAAAATATCAATTATAAAAATAAAACAAGAACTAAAATGATCATTGGCTACTCTGAAGATGAATACGTTAATAAATAATAAATTATTGAATGCTTGGCAAAACTGTTTCTTCAAATAACTGATTGTTATACCCATATCTAATCATGTGTAAACTCTGCTAGCTTAAAAATTACTAAAGTAATTGCATTATAAAATTTTATTTGCCTTTAAGAGAAAGTTAGAACAACTTCAGCCTATCACATAGTTGGGCACAGGGCAGGAGGGATCTCTTCAAATGAGGTGAAAACAAACTAGTGCTTGTGTTTGACACTTAATAAAGCTTTTAAAAACAGGAACTGAAATACCTTCAGTGAAATTTTCCCCTTAATAAAAAACCTTCTATATAAGGTTGCCATTGGGGATGGCTGACATAACAGAAAAGCAGAATTTAATCTGCTCCTAAAACTTACCTCAAACTCTGCATGTTTATGTACATCCTCAGCTCTCTGTCTGTTCAAAATAAACTCAGCTTCATTTGCAACACGAACTATATGGTCCTTCATAGCATGGCAGAGTAATCTAAAAAGAAAAATACCTTTGCGATTATTCTTCTTAACAGCTTTGGTTAACTAATATTTTTCAATAATCAAATTTCAGTATTGCAAATATTAATTACACAGAAATTTTAGATAAAGTTACATTATAAACTTAATGTAGTTTAAATTATAATTCAGTGACATTAGAAACATAGAAATATGCCATAAAACTGTTACAGCAATACCTCTGTTAAATACAGTGTGTCTTATGAACGGATCATTCAGTTAACTCAATAAAGTTAGTTATGCAATCAAAATCAAAGCCTTTTTTTTTTTTTTTTGGAGGAAGATTAGCCCTGAGCTAACATCTGCCTCCAATCCTCCTCCTTTTGCCGAGGAAGACCTGCCCTGAGCTAACATCCATGCCCATCTTCCTCTTCTTTATATGTGGGACGCCTACCACAGCATGGCGTGCCAAGTGGTACCATGTCCGCACTCGGGATCCGAACCAGCGAACCCCAGGCCGCCGAAGCAGAACATGCGCACTTAACTGCTGCGCCACTGGGCTGGCCGAAAAATCATAGACTTTTGACGAAGTGTTGTAAAAAGGTTAAAACAACAGAATTCACTATCTTAGAAGTAAATTTTCACACAAAAGCTGGATGACCATAGAATAGAAAATCTATAGACTCAATCTTTAATTAATACAGATGATAGGAGTAAATGACATCTAAAATTCATCTAAATGCTAAGATTCTAAAATCTAAGATGGAACTACAGTGAAACAAAGTTTGAAAAATACAACCATGGGGCAAAAGTTTTTTAACAATAAAAGTTATTTATTTGAATATTCAAATTGCTTTTAAAAGTGTAATAAGATATACAATGAAAAGCCTGTCACTGCATCCCCTCTCAACCTGATTCTCACCCTCAACAGGCAGTGAGTGTTATGAGTTTCTGCCTAAGTTTTCAAAGACTTTAAAAATATACATAAGAAAATACAAATATATTCTTTTTCCCCGCTTTCTTACATGAATATTAGTATAACAATATTAATATATTATACAGTCTTTTCTGTACCTAGCTTCTCTCACTTAGCAATACTATCTTGGAGATCTTTTCATATCTATACACAGGGAGCTTCTTCATGCTTCTTTTATGGCATGGGGCAGAGGTTACTTCCAAAGATGGCTGTTACAGTATCTCCCATCCCACATGCTCTTTTGCAGTATGATATTGTCATTGTTCCATCAAAAAGAGGAGTCTTTTTCCACTCCCCTTAGATCTGCCTGGTGACTTCCTGTGACCAACAGAATACAGCAAAAATGATGCTATGCGACTTTTGAGGCTAGGACATAAGATGACTTGCATCTTTTGCCCTTCTTTCTTGGAAGTCTCTCTTCTAGAATCTGCTGCAATACTGAGAGAAGCTCACACCAGGTGGAGATCCTCAAGGAGGAGAATGGAGGTGCTCAGGCTCCCAGGCCTAGATGAGCCAACCCAAAAGCCAGCCTCCCAGGTAACTAACTGCAGCCCCAGATAACTCCACATGCAAAGGAACAAAGAACAGCTTAGCTGAGCCCCATCAATGAGCATCATGAGAAAGAAAAAAGAAAAGCTGTCGGTTTAAGGCACATGATGATAATGACGATGAAGATGATATTGATCAAAACAAATTGACCAAACCATTTATTGAGAGCTAGGTATAAATAGGTATAAATAGGTAGTTTATACATAATACTTAATTCTCACAACAATTCCCAGAGATATATAAGATTATTTTCATTTTAAAACATAAGAAAGCAAGCCTCAAAAATTTAAGTTCCTTGTTCCAGATCATAATTTTTAAAATAATTCTCATAATTTTATATTTTACATTGCATCTTCATTAACCAATATTTTTTAAAGTAAAACCTTTTAGTTATGTTTACTACTGCCATCCTCCTCTGTGGACATTCTAACATTAATTCTTTTTGTTTGTCAATTAAAAACAATGATTAGGCATTTTCAAATCTTTTAAAACATTTTCTTTTGCAATAAGTATTTACTGTGTTAAAAAAAATAAAAGGATATTTGAAGTTAACTCTAAGTCCTTCTGGGTTTTTTCTTAAAGGGCAAACTTGTAAGTAATTTCAGTTCCTTCACTCATGGCTTTCTAAATTCAGTGCTAATACTCATATTCCTTTGTTACACAGTTTTTTCTCCCTAGATTTTTAACAAGTGCTATTTTCAGGATTGCTATTCTCATTTTCACTGCTCATTAATGAAACGAATCATCATTTTTATTTCTTCCTCAAGTTGTCATAAATTTCAATCAGAACGGGATAGATTTAACCTCATTATAACTTTTGTCTTTACTAAATACTAACTCATAGTAATTCCTCCCATATTCTTCACTACATTCTGTCTACCCATGACAAATTCATCTTCTTCACTGATAAACACGTATAAGCAAAAGAAAAAAATATTATGTATCCTGATATTTCTAAATTATTGCTTAAATATAGTTTTTAAAAACTATATATGTCTTTGAAGTGAGTCTGACTGTATTGAATTTACTTTTTTCTAATGTATTAAGGTTGAATTACATAGTGCAGTAGTCCCCCCTAATCTGTGGTTTTGCTTACCACGGTTTCAGCTACCCACAGTCAACTGAATTTCAAAAATATTAAATGGAAAATTCCAGAAATAAACAATTCCTAAGTTTTAAATTGCACATCATTCTGAGAAGCATGATGAAATCTCACCCAGCCCTGGTGCAGCCAGCCAGGGACGTGAATCATCCCTTTGTCCGGGGATCCATGCTGTAAACACTATCCACCCAGTAGTCACTTAGTAGGCATCTCAGTTATCAGATCGACTGCAGTGGTATTGCAGTGTTTGTGTTCAAGTGACCCTTATTTTACTTAATAATGACCCCAAAGTGGAAGAGTAGTGATGCTGGCAATTCGGATATGCCAAAGAGTAGTTGTAAAGTGCTTCCCTTAAGTGAAAAGGTAGAAAGTTCTCCACTTAAGGAAAGAAAAAAAAGAGTATGCTGAAGCTGCTAAGATATATCGTACTTTTTATTATAGTATATTGTTATAATTATTCTATTTCATTATTAGTTGTTAATCTTGTACTGTGCCTAATTTATAAACTAAACCTTATTGTAGGTATGTATGTATAGGAAAAAATATAGTATATATAGGATCCAGTACTATCCTCAGTTTCAGGCATTTTCAGTTGGGGGTCTTGGTACATATTCTCCATGGATAAGGCGGGACTACTGTACTAAGTTTTAAAATCTTTTCACCAAATTATTCGCAATATCTGTGCGGCATCTTTCACAAAAATTAACAGGTAAATGGTATCTTTATTTCAAGGCAGTAATGTAAATTCTGAGCAGCACTGAATTCAAGATAGTTCTCAATAGAAATCTTTCCAAAATCCATGTCTGGTCTGACATAGATATAGTTATTCCATGATGAGATTCCATGACGAGTGAAATAACGACTCCCTGTTGGATCAGCAGGAACTTCCTGACAGTATGACAGAGGCACTGCTAAAATCTTGCCCAGCAGCAGGATAGGTAGAAACATCAACTGAACACATGCAGCAGTAATCTCTACCCACTTAAGAGGGACACAGGCACATTCCAATGGGAATGTTGTCTAGCTTTCAGCACAAAAGGTAACGACAACACAAGTTATTAAAGGACACAAAGGTTAGGGGAATCTGTTAGAAACCATAATACTTGGAAAAACAGGCTCAAACTCCTCTGTGAATAATGTTGGAGGGCAAACAGTGATATGGATAGTCTTAATCTCAATCACTGAGGAAGTTGGAAAAATAAAAGAAGTTAAAGAAAGACTATAACCAACTCTAAGTATTAACTTTTGATGGAATTATTGGCCTCTATTTTATATATCGGAGGCTTCAAAGGAGAAAAGAGATGTGAGATATTGGTCTTCAGTTCAATTGCTTTGCCTAGTACATGAAGGCTGGAGAAAGCCAAGAAGAAATCTAATATGCACAGATCAGTGCAGATTACAAAATTTAAACAGATTGACAAAAGACAGAGGGAAGGGAGAGACTCAGGGTCTGGCTGGTTAATAGTTATTACTCCCAGGAGCAAAACAGTGGGCTGGCAAAGCAAAGAGGTATGGTGGCAGAGAAGTGGGTGGGTTGGGGAAGACTCTTGCATCAGAAACAATGTTATCAATTATCTGTCTTTCTGTCTCTGACACATGAGTTACATATCAACTAAGGTATGCTGTTTTATTTGCATGCAGAGAAGGCATCTTCTTGTCTGACTCTTATTCTCATTACAGGTGTGGAAAACCATTCACCACAGTAGCTCACAATTCCCAGACCTTTTTGGAATGTAAAATTGCTAAATCTAAGATTCCTTTAGAATCTTCAATTCTACCTCACTTCAGTAAATCACTCTACTGGCCATAATTGGCTTCGCTTCTTAAATCTTTAAGCCCCAATAATCTACTCTCTGGTTACAAGCTCCTACCTTACTATTCTCTCTCCCCTTCACTCATCTCTCCCTTGGCCTCAGGCAAAAATAAACTCTTGACTTCCTTTAACTTCCACTTCTTCAATCTCTCTCTTTCCTTAGTCCTTCTTTCACTGCCCAGTTTCACCTCCTTTCTCATCAAGCTTGGATCCCAGGATTCCACATTTTAACCATTCTCTTGCCAGCACCTTCACTAAATTCCTGATCTACCCACTGCCTCTGCTCAGAAAATAGTTAACCCTAGATTATGACACTGGTGTCCCTCTTCAGTTCTACATGTGGGCTACTGAGGAAACTCACAAAGCCAAATTTCACTAAAGAGGAACTTTGTATTTCTTTTTCACAGCCTATTTGTTTTACTCAGGTTTGAGAGACTGCGGAAATGTCTTTACTGTCCTAACCTCAATCGCTTAAAATTTTTATTTAAAAAAATCTAATAATATATTTATTTGGGTCTATATTTGTATTTATTTGAATATATATTTAGTGTAAATATACATCAAAATAAATGCACATGCACACACATACATATCCATCGATATCGTGTATACACATACATACATATATATATCAACCACTCTGCTGTGCCAGCATCCTCTTGCTTCTGTAACACAGCTTTATCTCGTTTATGTATCTACGCCACAACGTGTTCAGATTTGCATTTCTATGAGTTTTATAAATAAAGCTGCAGGTTTTCTTGTTCTTTTCAGATTAAGAAAATCTTCTATTCCTAGTTTGCTACGAAATTTTTTTTTAAATCAACATTGTTGAATTTTATTTGATGTGTCTGCACCTACTGAGATCCTCAGAAATGATTTTCACCTTTAATATGATAAATGAAAGACATTTATAGGAATTTTTAAATGATGAACAACTTTTGAGCTCCTGGGATAACTTTCCCTCATCTCCCTCCCACAACCCCCACCCCACAGCCCTAGAATGTATCTATACACGGCTGGATTGGGTTCCGTTAGTATTTTAATGAGGATTTACATATGCACATTCATAACTGAGACTGGCCTGCGATTTTCCTTTCTCCCATACATCTTGCTTGCTTGTGTAGTCAAGATTATAGAGGCCTCAAAGAATGAGTGGACAGCATTCCCTCGGTTTCTCTTCTCTAGGAGTTGGTATAGGGTCGGAATGGTGTTTTACTTGAACGTTTGGTAGAATATACCTCTAAACAAATTCTATAAGAAGAATTTTCACTGATTAAATTTCTTTCATACTTAAAGGAAAATTTAGGATTTTTTTTTTCTTATTCAGTTTTGGGAAGTTATATATTTTCTAGGAATTTTCCCACTTCCCTTAAATTTTTAATTTTAATGGTAAAGCATTTGATAACACTCTCATTATCTTTTCTAATTTTGTTTTATCTATAATTATGTCCCCTTTTTATTCCTTATGTTAATTGTTCGTGTTTTTCTATTTGGTTCTTGATCAATCTTGGTAGAGTTTGCCTTTGTTATTCCTTTTTCTTTTTTGGTGAGGAAGATTTGCCCTGAGTTAACATCCATTGGCAATCTTCCTCTTTTTTTTTTTTTTTGCTGGAGGAAGAATGGCCCTGAGCTAACATCTGTGCCAGTCTTCCTCTATTTTGTATGTGGAATGCTGCCACAGCATGGCTGATGAGTGGAGTAGGTCCGTGCCTGGGATCTGAACTCGTGAACCCAGGCCGCTGAAGCAGACAGAGCCTGGGGAAGTTTAACCACTCAGCCTCTATTTGTTTTTTTTTTAAAGAATAAACTTCTGTCTTTGTTAATCCTCTCTATTGTATCTTATTTTTCTATCTCATTGATTTCTGTTCTGGTCTTTATTATCAGCTTCCTTCTACTTTGTGAAGGCTTACTCTGTTATTTCCTAACTTGGACATTCTTCTTCTAGTTGGGGAGATTTAAGCTCACTAATTTTAGGCTTTCTCTTAATGTAAGCTCCACTTTCCTTGCATTACACACGTTTTGATATTTAGCATATCCAATATTGTTTAGTTCCAAATATTTTTTTCTCTTGATTTTTCTTTAAAATATAAGCTACATGGATACTTAAAATCTTTCCATAATTATAAGGATATTTTAATATAATTTTTTCTTGTCCTTGTCTTCAAATGTAAATGTATAGTGGCCAGATAGCATGGTAACACTAATTTTTAAATTTGATGAGACTTGTGTTATGATCTGGTTATGTGGTCAGATTCTATAAATGTTCCATGTTTGTTTGAAAATAAGAAGTGTTCTCTAGGGTTGGGTGCAAAATTCTATATATGTCCATAAAATCAAGCTTGCAAATTATGTTACTCAAATCCTGGATATCTTTACTGAATTTCTTGTCTGCTGGATATTTTGATAATTGAGATACGAGGGTTGGAGTGTTGAAATCTTCCATAAAGATGGCAGATTTGTCATTTGCTCCCTGATGTTCCATTGATTTTTGCTTTTCATATTTTGAAGCTATTTTGTTTGAAACATACACGTTTAGAACGATAGTATCATACTGGTGAACTCAAGTTTTTCTAACTATACGACCTAGTTCATCCCTAAAAGTGATTTTTGCCTTGAAATCTATTTGTTTTCACATTAACATATTTATGTCATCTTTCTTTTGGTTACTGTCCAGTATACATTTTTCTATCCTTTTACTTTCAACATTCCTTAGGCTTTAGGTGTGCTTTTAGTAAATATAATATTAAATCCAACTCACAAATTCTGTTTTTAACTGGAAATTATAGTCCATTTCCATCGTTTAAGGCTATTGATATATAATGTACTTATTTCTAATCTAATACTCGTTTATTTCTGTTAGTCTATGTTTTTGTTTTTTTCTTTGAGGAGGGCATAGAGGCTTTGCTTTGTTTTGTTTTATTCCCTTTTTTTAATTCTTCATTACTTGGAAATGTATTTACTCTATTCTTTTCATTTCCATGCTTGGAATTTTAACAGGTACAGCTAACTTAACGAAGTATAAAGTTAAATAATAGAACCCTCTCCCACAACAATATGACCTAATGATCCCCTTTTGACTTACATGCTACTGTCCAATTCAAACTCATCTCTTACACATCAGTACCACTTTATAAAGACTACGTCTATTGAGATGTACCTATATGTCTACCAACTTATTTTCACACTTTTTTTCTTGTATCTCTCTGTCCTTCTGAGATTATTTTCTTTTATCCTGACATGTACACATTGTAAGTTTCTTAGTTGCTGTTCTCTAAGTGGTAAACTCTCTTAGGATTTTGATTTCTCTAAACATTCTTTTCACCTTAATTTTTTTAATAGCATCTTTTATTGAGATATACTTCACATAACAAAATAGTCACGATTTTAAAATGATGCTTTTGTGGTTTTAAGTACATTCGCTATGTTGTACAACCATTACTACTTCTAATTCTAGAACATTTCCATCATCCCTGAAAAATCTCCACACCTATTAGCAGTTAGTCTCAATTTTTGCTTCTTCCTTCCCTCTGCTCCCTGGTAACTGCTAATTTACTTTTTTTCTATCTGGATTTGCCTATTCTGGACATTTCATATAAATGGAATCATAACATACAGAGCCTTTTGTGTCTGGCATGTTTCACTCAGCATAACATTTTTCAGGTTCATCTATGTGTTGAATGTATCAGTACTTCATGTTTATGACAAAATAATATTCCATTGCATGTTTATACTATATTTTGTTTATCCATTCATCAGCTGATGGACATCTGAGCTGTTTCCACTTTTTGGCTACTATGAATAATGCTCTTAGGAACTTTTGAATACAAGTTTTTGTGTGGACATATGTTTTCAATTCTTTTAGGTATATACCTAAAAGTGGAATTGCTGGGTCATATGGTAATTCTATGTTTAACTTGTTGAGAAATAGCTAAACTGTTTTCCACAGTGGCTGTACCATTTTACATTCCCACCAATAGTATGTGAGAGTTCCAACTTCTGCACATCCATGCCAAAACTTTTTATTGTTCATTCTAAAAAGTATATCCCTTCCAGTAAATGTGAAGTGGTATCTCATTGTAGTTTTGATTTGCTTTTCCCTAATGACTAATGATGTATCTTTCATGTGCTCATTGGTCATGTGTATATCTTCTTTCGAGAAATGTCTATTCAAATTGGGTTGTCATTTTATTGTTGAGTTGTAAGAGTTCTTTCCATATTCTGGATACTAGACGCTTATCAGACACATGATTTACAAATGCTTTCCTCAATTCCATGGGTTGTCTTTTCACTTTCTTGATAATGTCCTTTGATGCACAAAAACTTCAAATTTTGATGACGATCAATTTATCTTTTTGCTTGTACTTTTGGTATCATATACAAAAAAACACTGCCTAACCCAAGGCCATGTAGATTTTCACCTGTTTCCTTCTAAGATTTTACCTCCTCCATGTGTCTTTCGTGCATTTTGAGTTAATTTTTACATACAGTGTGAGGTAGGGGTATAGATTCATTCTTTTGCATGTTGATATTCAGTTATTCTAGCACCATTTGTTGAAAAGACTGTCCTCTTCCCATTGAATTGGTTTTGTTACTCTTGTTAAAAATCAATTGACCATAAATGTATGGGTTTATTTCTGGACTCTTAATTCTATTAAATTGGTCTATAAGTCTATTTACTTCAGTACCACACTGTTCTGATGATTGTAGCTTTGTAGTAAGTTTTAAAATCAGAAAGTGTGAGTCTATCCACCTTATTCTTCTTTCTCGAGACTGTTTTGGCTATTCTGTGTCCTTTGCAAATTTCATATGAATTTTAGGATTAGCTTGTCCATTTTTGACAAAAAGACAACTGAAATTTTGATTGGGATTTCATAGGATCTAGAGATAAATTTGGGAGTACTGTCATCTTAAAATTAAATTTTCTAATCCATTAACATGGGAGATCTTTCCAGTTATTTGTAGCTTCTTTAATTTCGTTAAAAACTGTTTTGTAGTTTTAAGTGTACAAGTCTTGAACTTCTTTGGTTAAATTTATTCATTAGAATCTTATGTTTTAAAAAATAGTAATTGTAGTAAAATAACATAACACAAAATTTACCATCTTAATCATTTCTAAGTGTACAGTTCAGTGGCATTAAGTACATTCACATTGTTTTGCTATCATCATCGTCATTCATCCACCCATCCATCCCTCCATCCATCAATCATCTTGCAAAATGGAAATTCTGTACCTATTAAACAGTAACTTCCCATTATCCCGCCCTCTACCAACCACTTCTCTACTTTCTGTCTCAAGTTTGACTACTCTAGGTAGCTCATATAACAGGAATCCTAACAGTATTTGTCCTTTTATGACCAGCTTATTTCATTTAGCATACTATCCTCAAAGTTCATCCACACTGTAGAACGTGCCAAAATTTCCTTTCTTTTTAAGACTGAGTAATATTCCATTGTATGTATACACCACATTATGTTTATCCATTCATCTGTGAATGAACACTTGGTTTGCTTCAACCTCTTGGCTCTTGGAAATAATGCAGCTAAGAACATAGTTATACAAATATCTCTTTGAGTTCCTGCTTTTAGTTCTTTTTGGTATGTACATAACCAGAAATCGACCTGCTGGAGGAACTACCATACTGTTTTCCATAATGGCTGCACTACTTTAGATTCCTACCAACAGTACACAAGGGTTCCAATTTCTCCACATCTTCATGAACACTTGCTATTTTCTATTTTACTTTTTGTTTTTGATAGTACCCATCCTAATGGATGTAAGGTGGTATCTCATTGTGGTTTTGATTTGAATCTCCATAATGATTAAGGATGTTCAGTATCTTTTCATGAAATTATTAATATCTTATTCTTTTTGTTGCTATTTTAAATGGAAACGTTTTTGTGCATGTGTGTGTAAGGAAGATTGGCCCTGAGCTAACATCTGTGCCAATCTTCCTCTATTTTATGTGGGATGCTGCCACAGCATGGCTTGACAAGCGGTGCTAGGTCCACGTCCAGGATCTGTACCTGTGAACCCCAGGCCTCTGAAGCAGAGTGTGCGAACTTAACTACTTAGCCATGGGGCCAGCCCCTCAGGTTAGATTCTTTACTTAATTTCTGGCCAAAGGTTTAACAGCATTGCTGCTTTAGGCATATGCCCCCAGGGCATTCTCCTTGAGGCACCAAGTTATAGGATGGAATGGCAGCCCTGGAGAACTCCTAAACCATTTATAAGACCCATATTATTACTCTAGTAGGATGTGAATGTTCTGCAGCAGAAGGTAACCTCAGGTCACTGAATAACCCACACAGCTTTAGTAAAAGTCCCTATTCAATTTTCAATCCATTGAAATGTGACCTTAAGATCATACTACACTAAATTAATCACCTAGTTTAGTCAACTTTACCTCCTTAAAATATGTTTACTCTGTTTATTCATTTCACTAACATTGCCTTAAATTAGGCCTTAATCATCTCGCATCTGGATTTCTACAGCCCCTGAAATTTTCCGCCTCCCCCAAATCTTCCATCCTTCCAATACATTTTTCACTTTGTCATTAGTGTTATTTATACTTAAATTTCTTCAATGGTTACCTATGATAGACAAGATAATAGTCAAACTTACTATGCACAGATGTCTGTCTACTTCTCCAACCTTATCTGCAGCCATTTTAACATACTTATTCTATGTTCTAGAAAAACTTTTGCAGTTCCTTTAATGAGTCATGCTATTTCAGAACCTTTATATGTGCAATTTCTTCTTCCTGTAACCCCTGCCACGCCCTCCTCCCAAGAGCGCTAACAGACCTTCTCCCAACTTCTCAAATGTTCTGGGCATTATAATATTTATCACATTGTTTTATGATTTTTTTCTTTCTTTCTTTTCTTCTTAACAACTCTCTTCCCAACTATGAAGTTCATTAAATAAGGTACAATGCCTATTCATCTCTGTATCCAACATGATTTGCATGGTACCTGTTACGAAGTATGGACTCATAAATATTACATGGCTAAATGGATAAACATCTGAATGAATACACGAGTATGTTATACGGGAGGGAGCAGAAAAGAAGAAATAGATTTTAACGGTAAGCTAGTTTCTTAACACTATACAATTTTATGATACATTTAGCACATAGAAAATAAGGTTAATAAATATCAGATAATTTAGGAATATCCAATACAGAACACTTTCCTTCTCACAGTATCTATAAAACAAGTGAATGAAGTGGTCTTCATCTTCTAATGTAAGCTTATTTTTCAGAGGAAATAGAAGAAGAAAACAATTTGCTCAATCCTATTCATTGCTCTTCTAAAACAGAGTTGTTACGGATATAGGAAAGAAGATGTCAGGAAGCAAAATAAAGTACTCTATTCCAAATGGAATAGTTATAAGGATGGCAAGTTCTGATGTTCTAAGGAAGTATCCAATATTATGCAGTTTCTTATAGTTTAAATTGCTTGGCTTTGACCTGAGACTCTGAGATCCTGAATATTAAATATAAATAATTCCTGTAATTTGATAAAATAAAACAAAAATCAATCGAAAAGGCAATATGAGAGGTCAGAAAAATGAGTCTTCCATCATTTATAGATGAATGAGAGGACAAAAGGCAGAACTAGCTTGCATTTAAGTTTTGCCTTTTATTAGCATTATGAACTCGGACAAATAATTTTCCCTGTGTCTGAGTTTCAGGTTCCTGATTAGGAAATGGAGCTGCACTGTTCCAGATATCCCATAAACTGCAGGAAAGAGTGCATACCCAAACTGTAAGGTTAGATTTTAAGATCCTAATTTATTTAGTCAAGGAGACAGACTCCGATGGGAAGTGAAATAGCCACACGGTGCAACAGCAGATGTAACACCTCACTGTCACTTCCTCTGGACCTAAAACCTCAAAAAAGGCAAGCATAGAATTTCTGGTGACATTGCAAGGTAGAATCTGGCTGGATTGGAGCAGCTTAATTTCTTCCAGTACTCTAGACCTTTAACAGACTATTAAAAAATCTGGAAAAATAATTACCATTTTAAAAAAATGTTTAAATTTTTAATTTTTTTATTTTGGAGAATGTTTACGAGCTTTGTGCTCTACTAGCTCATGAACCAATTCAACGTTAATAAATCTTCACTCAATAAAAAGAGCTGAATACATGCCTTGTTGCCCTGAGAAGTGTATCTCTGACCCTCACTTTCCTGCATTCCCCAAAAGTACATTTTTTTAAGGAGGGAAAACACTTACCCCATATGGTTATGAGAAACAAGTAAGAGAATATTTGTAAAGTTTTTGATACATACTAAACACCCAAAAATAGCAGTTCAGATTTCTAAAAGGTCCACACTGATACACTGGTTATCTTTATACTCATTAGAAGGAAGAACAAGAGACAACAGATCTTAATATTTAGCTGTGGAGCTCCATCCATATCAAGCTGTGGTGGGGCTTCAGTGCACTTTTGCATGTTCATAATTTAGATTTGTAATTTGGCATATAAGTTTGAACTATACTACTAATCAAACTCTCTTTTTGAGCATGACCCCATTTACTCAATTTCGTGAGCTGTAAAATACAAAGATTAGAAAACTGAGGCATAGTGGTGGTCCATACAGAAGGCTTTTCTGAGTCTTTCTATTGGTGCAGAAGAAGGAAAGGTGGGAAAATAGACAGCAGAGACTTAAAAATCTCTCTCTATATATAGCTATTAGGAAAAAAATTACATAGGAAAACAAGTTATTCTCATAAAATACTAAATATTTCCCAGAGGATAAAATCTATCATTATTCACACCTTTGGGTCAACTGATTATATGAAAATCTATTATATAAAAATATATAAAAGCAGAATGTTATATTATCTACCACGAACCTAAATAGTCATTACACTTCTTAGAGCAGCATGGAAAACAATGACTTAGTTTATGATCATATTTATGCTGCCAGTTATGGGTAAGGATGGTGATAATTTTACATGGCTGGTAAAATGACTAAATTAAGCATAATAGTTCTCAAATTTTGATGTACATTAAAGATCCTGACGACTTGCAGACCATATTAAAAATGGTGATATCCAAGTTCCACCCAGGGATTCTGATTCCGTATGTCTGATGTGAGACCCTAGTATCTCCATGTGTAATAAGTATCCCTCATGATAGTGATGTACATCGAAATTTAAGGACCAGTGAGTTAATGCTGTGTGAATGATGGTAAAGTCTAGATCTGATTTCTCAGTTAGCTTCATTCAGTTGCATAGTCACAAAATCTACCCCTGAGGTTAACTAGCGCAGAGAAACTATTATTACAAAGATTGTAAAGAGAACGCACTTATCCAACATTGTTAGGTTAGGGTCACTTCTTAAGATGAGTCTCCAAGTATTCTAATACTAGTTCAGTCACCATATGTAAGGAAGTCAAGTCTCTTCTGTTTTATGGGTGCAGACAGAGGGAGGTACTCTCAACTTGTTCATAGGCCAGAAAGGTCCATTTATATTAAATCTCCTACTTTTCTCCTTTCCAATCTCTTCAGTGACCAAGGTTGGTTACCTATTTACTCTTTTTCTATGTAAAACTAGTCTCAGTAAGTTAATGTCCTTATGGAGGATTTAAATAATTTAATATAGTTAATATAATCCTATTTAATATAGTTTAATATAATCCTATAGTTTAATATGGATTTAGAAAACATTGCTCTCAGAATAGGACATGTTAAGGTTTCTTTGAGACACAAACTGGATATCATCTAAGAACAGTGGCTTTCAAACTGTGCCCCAAAGTAAAATATGAGAGATATATTTTATACCATAAACCTACAAACCTACACAACAAACATTTCAGCAAACAGTATTTACTTGAACAGGCAATGTACCCAATTATTTTGTCCATTATTTACTATTTCATATTTTTGAAGGTGCTGATAGCAACCCATTAAATTGATTTCATGTCCTGTTAAAGGTTAAGACAATAGTTTTGAAAATACTGGTCAGACGACTTCCTCCTTCTATAGTTCACCCTGGACCAAATAATCAAGCTCCTGGCTTAAATTCTGGGGTTCCAAGTAAACAGCTCAAAGATATAACAACCAGGAGAAGAGCAGGCAGTGCTAACAGTTATAACAAAGTCTGAGAAGTGATGGGATAGGGGTTCTGAGTTAAGAAAAACTGAATCAAGATCAGAGACGTGGCAGTAACTAAAGCGAAGAAGGCTCGTTTCAATCCATTTTATTTTATTTGCCTCCTAATAATAGGAGTGGAGAAACATGGATTAATGGTGTGAAAGGAAAATTTTGGAGGAAAATGTAGAAGCAAATAAGGCCTAACAGCACGAGTAGCCACAGTACAACAGAACGACGCTGGGAAGAAATGCGCCTGCTACGACAGCCTCTGGTTAATTCCCAAGCTCTTCTGTGCTCTCTCAACGGGATGGGATGGCTCCTTTTGCAAGGGAACGGGGCTGCCAAAGTGTCTTGCAAACACTATGAATGCAAGTCCCAATAAGAGCTTTTCCCTTAGTTAACAATGTAATTCCTTATTGCTGAATCTATCACTATAAATTCTAAGAACTAGAGAATAAATAATGCAATATAAAATTCATTTCTTTTGGAAAAGAAGAGAGAGAAGAAATAACGTTAACACTTTTATTTTCGCTGTTTTGACTGATAAGTAGCATGATGCCCTAGGAAGCTTCTGAATAGGTCATTATTACCAGCCTATCCTACTACTTGTGTGTGCCTTAGTGTTTTGCATAAAATGTGCTATAGGCAATTGGAGTAGTGACATTATCATGTTAAGAATGCAAAAGGCCTACCAGTGCCCCTGAACAGGATATGTAATCTACTCTAGTTTCCTCAACATTCTTTGTCCATAGCCTTCAAAACCCAGCTCAAATGCCACTTAAATAATAATAAAAGCAAAGGCTTATTTCTTGAGTCCTTACTGTGTGACAGGAACATTGAGAACTGATTACTTATCAGACTAAGAGTATTATAGGTATCTTTCCATTTGATTCTTACCTCATTTGATATCTTATTAGATAAGCACAATTAGCCCCACTATACATATGAAGAAACTAAAGGTTAGAGAGATCAAGTAACTTGCCCAAAGTCACACAAATAGGCAACTGTGTTTGACTTAATTGGGAAATGTAATCAGTTTGATATGCCTTCTAACGGTGCATTAGAGTGAGAAAAGGCAAGGGATGTAGAGTTAGGCATTCATTCACTCAACAATAATTTATCGAGGGTCTTCTTCGTGGTAATAAATGACAATGAAATGTAAGTATGACATACTTTAGGAGGAAATGGAGGGTGCCTAGTTCAGTGTGTGTGTGGTGGAGGGGGAGGGGGGCGGTAAGGAGGCCCAGGTAAGCAAAGGCCTTGCAGGTCATGTTACAGAACTTTATAAGTAATGAAGCACTACTGTAGTTTTGTTTTTTCTTTTAAGTCAGGTTTATTCAGGTATAATTGACATAAAGTTAACCCTTTTTAAATGCACAGTTTGATGAGTTTTGACAAACATATGTTTTAGGTAGTCACCATGGTAATCAAAAACCTTTTCATCACCCAAAAATGTTCCTTTGTGCCTTTTTCCTGACATCCACAGCAACCAGTGAATTGTTTTCTGTCCTATAATTTTGTCTTTTCCATAATGTCACAGAAATGGAATCAGATAGTATGTCTTTACTGTCTGGCTTCTTTAGCTTCACATAGTACTTTTAAGTGCCACATCTGTTGTGTGTGTCAGTAGCTCACACCTTTTTACTGCTGAGTAGTATCTGATATAATGATATATCATAATTAGTTTATCCATTTACTATTGATGGACATTCGAGTTATTTCCAGTCTTTGGCTCTTACGAATAAAGTTGCTACGAACATTCACATACAGGTCTTAATTTGGACCTATATATTCATTTTTCTTGGAAAAACATCTAGGCTTAGAATTGTTGAGTCAAACAATAAGTGTATGTTTAACCTTGTAAGATGCTAACAAACTCTTTGCAAGTGGATGTGCCATTTTGCATTCCCACCAGCAAGGTACAACTAGTGATGCACAATGCTATCTCACTGTGGTTTAAAACTGAATTTCCCAAATAAATAATAATGTGCAACATCTGTTCCTGTGCTGATTGGCCACTTGTATACCTTCTTAGGTGTAGTGTCTCTTCAAGTCATTTGCCCAATCTGTATTGGGTAGCTTGTCTTTTTATTATGGAGTTATAAAATCTTCTCTCTTCCCTTCCACTGATCTATTCGTCTGTCTCTACACCAATCCTCCATCCGTGTTCTTTTTCAATTTGTTTTGGCTATTCTAGGTCCATAGTATTTTCAAAGAAATTTAAACATCAGCTACCAAATTTAAAATTTGGTATTTTTTAAATAAAATTGAAAAATTTAAAATTTAAAAATTTCTACCAAAAAAAAAAAAAATAAGCCTGCTGGAATTTTGATTAGGATTAGGTCTACAGATAGTTTGGGGAGAAGTAATACCTTTACTCTGTTGAGTCTTCTGATGCATGAACACAATATATTCCAGCATTTTAAAATTTATTTAAAAAATTTTCCCAGAAATATTTTGTAGTTTTTATTATACAGGTTTTTCACATATTTTATTAAGTACATCCCTAAGTATTTCATGTTTTTAATACCATTATAATGGGTTCATTTTTAATTTAAATTTCCAATATTTCACATTTATTATAAATGTTATTATAATTGATCTTTGAATACTGATCTTATATCCTGCGGCTTTGCTAAATTCACTTATTAGTTCTAGTACAGTACTTTTGCTCAGACATCTTAGCGTTTTCTACTTGACTAACTGAACTGGCTAAGACCTCTAGCCCAATACTGAATACAGGTGGTGAGTGAGAACATCCTAGCCTTGTTTTTGATCTAGGGGGAAAGCATTTAGTCTTTCACCATTAAGAAAGATGTTCGCTATATGTTTTTTGAAGACACCATTTATCACATAGGGGGAGTTAGATTTCTAGTTTACTGAGAGTTTTTATTATGAAAAAATGTTGAATTTTTCAAATGTTTTTCCTACATCTATTAAAATATCCATATATATATTTTTCTTTTTTAGTCTGTTGATATGGTACATTACGTTGATGGATATTTTTGAGTATTAAACCAACTTTGCATTCTTGGGATAAACACCTCTTACTCATGATGTAATTTTTTTCATATATTGCTGGACTTGCTTTGCCAAATTTTATTAAGGATACCGCACCTATGTTTATAGTGAATACTGGTCCACAGTCTCATTTCTGTAATGTCTATCATGTTGTTACCAGGGTGATGAGGTCTCATAAAATGAACTGTAAAGTGTTATCTACTCTTCTATTTCTGACTTTGAGTATAATTGGTATTATTTCTTCCTTAAATGTTTGGTAGAAATATTTAAATTATTTTTTAACATCAACTCTGCTCTTAAGTCCGTTGTTTTCCTTACATTGTGCTAGGAATGGAAGAATCTATGCTTTGGTATAATGGATTGTTTTAAATTCTGATTCATAAGTATGAATAATGCTTGTATAAAAATACGTAAAACTTCCATACTCTTTATGATACAGAAATAGATGTTATAAACTCTATCAGCATTAATAATTAAGTAAAATTACAGTCATCACTTAAAAGTCAGGAAAACTTTGACTATTTAAGTAATATAATGCTCAAAGACAGATTATGATTTTTAGAAAAAAAAAGTCCATATTTGTTTTATTAGATAAAAAAGAACATAAAGGTGTTTTCTGTTGTTCTAAATCTTAATTTTCGGGAAAAAAGCCAGAACTTATTTTTTTTTTGGATTCCACACAGTGTCCTATACTTATTTAGGTCCTGTCTCCTAAAAGAAGCCTTCTCTAATCACGAATGTCCCAAGGAATAGTTCCTTCTTTTAAAGTCAATGCAATTTTCATATCATTTATTTGCACTTAGTCATATACTATGAAATTCTGAACTGTTTAACTTTTTCTGCATGTAAATCCTAACTTCTCAATTATAAATTACTGGGAGATGAGGACCACATGTAAAATGTATTTGTATTGCTGCTAAAACTAACCTCTTAATGAGTATTTTATAAGAATTTACTCAGGTTTGTTTTTCCATATGTGTCGTGATTGCATTGGTGTTGATAACTTCAGGAATACCTGTACAGTTATTATACCGCCTTTGTAAGAGAAAACAATAATAACAACTTTTTTTTTTTTGAGGAAGATTAGCCCTGAGCTAATATCTGCTGCCAATCCTCCTCTTTTTGCTGAGGAAGACTGGCCATGAGCTGACACCCATGCCCATCTTCCTCTACTTTATATGTGGGATGCCTGCCACAGCATGGCTTGCCAAGCGGTGCCATGTCTGCACCCAGGATGCAAACTGGCAAACCCCGGACCCCCGAAGTAGAACATGCGAACTTAACCGCTGCACCACTGAACTGGCCTCCTAACAACTTTTTTTAATCCTTGTCCAACTTGGGCTGTGACTTCTTATGACAGATGTGTTATAAAAGAAGTACTCTGGTTTTACAAACGTTGGTCTGTACAACGGCAATTGAAGAATTTAAATTAAATGTGTTCTTACTTTACCAATATGGGAATTAATCAGCTTATAATTCAGTGCTTCAATTCCTCTGGCACCTTGGGAAGAGTTCCTAGACTAAAATCCATGGCCCAGGCCATGACTATACTCTTGTCTCACCTGGCTTGTTCATTCTGTTCCTTCACCTCTCACCTTTAGTGTATCCTTGGACTGGCCACACACTTTATACCTTCATGTTAGTAGAGGCCCTCCCACAACCTGTTAGTTCACTTCTACTCGTATCTGTTATTTAAACAACATACCAGTCACAAATGCAAAGGCCAACTCTAGCCTCCTCTGTTGCTAAGTTGATCCTAGTTACATCAGAATGATATAGAAATGAAATCAAACTTTTCTAACAGCGACCTGGATCGTTTGAATCTTGACGGGTATTTACTTGCCATAAGTAAGCTAAGAACAACAATAACAAAACGTCTCTAAGAAATAAGAAATAGGAGGAAATACGGCACAGAAACAAATATATAAAAAATAGGCACCCTTCCCTTTTTCTGTTTTTAATATAAATAACTCTGAGTGTTTTATGAAATATTACTTAACTCTCACCAAAGTTAAAGTAATGGTGCCTAAGAGGAAAGTATATTTAAAGTTGTTCTCAGAAGAGAAAAAAACTCCTCAATACACATGTATATCAGATATATTTTAAATATGGTTAAAAATGTAATTCAAATAAAATTTATGATCACTAAATTCTGAAATATATTCCTTTATTACTTGAAATATAGCCATTATTAAATGGGACTTATTTTAGTTTTAGGTAAATAACATTTTATTTATCATCAATGTCTAAAGTTAAGTCTATAAATTAGCAATACTATTTAAGATCTATAAAATTAATTTTGTAAAAGAGAAGATTTCTTTTTACCTCATCCATTTACAAAACTCAGTATTTTAATAACTTATTACATGTGCAAAATGACTAACAGAGTAGTAAGAAAAACGTACAGATTAGATTCTACATGAAAAAATAGAGAGAGTAAACTTCTGCTTTCCAGGAGTTTCCAGGGATTTTTAGTTCAAAATTAAACCATAATCTCAACTCTGAGAAAAATGTCTCTTATCTTACAATTTTGGAAGTTACTGTTTTTTTAATACAGGTTTTTTGAAATCAAAGACACAAAACAAACAAACTCAAGCAAACCAAAGCTTATTGGTTTAATTATTAAATAGCATTAGTTAAATTAAAGAAGATATTCAAGTTGGGGCCAGACAATCACATACAATCATAAAGAATTATACTTGGATGCAATACGCTTCTCTTCTTCAAAACATAAGAAATTCAACCTATACATTTTTTTTTCCATATTTTAAGGAACAAAGTAAAAAAAAATTGGAAGCTTGTGAATCTTAGGTTAAATCCAGTGCTAAACAAGAATACATCCTGGCTTTTTATGAATATTCATTAATTATATCCCATATACTTTCAAAAGAATGATAAAGGTTTATTTTAGGCAAATGATTAATTTATTTGAAAAGAACACTCAAATTCCGTAACTTAAAAAAGTCTTTCTTATATGCTTTTATAGTTCAATTCAATAATTTAATAATTTAAAATCCAATTATTATTGCCAAGATATTATAGGCAATTTTACATCCCATTAACCTGGCTTTGTTTTAATTATAAAGATCCTTTGTTAGATTCCTTTAAATGATCCAGTTCATAATTCCAGCCTGTCCTAGGGAGTGCTTTCATTCAGCTGCACATTCATCAACTGTTTTCGGCCTGTTAATTGCAGACAACTGCACAATGGCTTTCTCCAGCTATGATTGATGAATTATATTCATGAGTGTAGCTGTTAAGTAGGATAAACATTTATAACAATTTCCACTTAAAGATTTTTATCTTCATTTCCACAAGGACAAATTAAAGACTGAGATTCTAACAACCAAGAGAAAGCGTTCTTTATGTGTTTCATTTTAAACTACCAGAAAAAGTTAAGAAAACTGCTATATGTCCATGCAAATGAGATAAAAGCATGTGTAAAGAACCTAATTTGTGACTAGTACATAGTGGGCATCAACGAGAAGAAGGCAGATAAACAGACTAATATGTCTTTACTGCAACTACAACCCAACTACCTAAATACATATTTTTTTGATCTGGAACTCCCAGTTCAAACATGAAAGATAAAGGCCTAAACTGAAAAAAAATGAACCAAACTAAAGGTGGGAGTCAGCAAAATTCTGAATACACATTATATGTAATAACAACAACAAAAAAATACTTCCATGTTTTAAGTGCCTATCTTGCAGCAGTTGTAATAAATGTTACATATATTATTTTCAATCTTCAGAGAAACTAGGCATGAAAGGTGTTACACTACTCTACAGATGTGAAATAATGTCAGAGGGAGACTGTTATGTGCCTAGAGTGTAAGAGTTTATCAGAAAGAGAAACGGTATTTGAACTCAGTACAAATAGTACACATATGCTCCGTATTATAATAGGCACCATGGAAACAGCCATAAAAAATAGACTACTAATAAACAGGCCCTAACACCATGGAATGAGAAGTACAAACCAGGGGAAAATGGAAGGTGCTAGGAGAACACAGGAAGGCACTTAATCTGGATTAGGGATGGGGAGGGGTTAGTGCTCAGTGAAGAGATTATTTTCACTGAAGAGAAGTGAAAGTCTTAAAGCGAATGCCATTTTCTTTGTGCTGTGGACTGCTGGGGAAAACATCACAAAATCAAAGACAGCAACTTCAATCAGGTCCCCTAAACATTCTGGCGAGCCTCCAGGTTTCTGTAGTCTTTTCTCTCCCCTGTTTCTTCTCATAGTTGTGTGTACTTCTTGTCTATACTCATCTCCCCCTCACTCCTCACTCAAAACAACCTAACTCCTGTCCCCATGGGTACTCTAGTGAAATCACCACTTTCTCAAAGGTTACTGTCTCAATCATCTGCTCCCATACTACCCTCTACTTGCCCTTTGCCAGATTTATTACATCAGTAATTACTTAATCTAAGACTCTTATCCCCAGTAGATTGTAAGCTCTATTAGGGCAGGGTCTGGGTCTACATCCAGCATCTTTAGCACACAAGCACTCACTCAATTCAGTCTAAGTTTGGACAAAATCAACATGACCCTCTTGTCACTGAATCAATGGTCTCTTTAATCCTAACTTAAAAATTTTCTTGTTGACTGTTCACTCCTTCTCAAAGATTCTACTCACCATTCTTTTCTTCAGTCCTTCAATAAATATTTCTGATTGTGAACTACGTGCTAGGTGTATTCCAAAAACCAAGGGATATATCAACAAATACGACAGCGAATAAAACATGAGTTCTTAAGGAAAGTACATTTTAGTGGGTAAGACAGACATAAACAAAGAAGATAATTAGAGATGATGTTATTAAATGTCAAAACAGAGTCATGTGATGGAAGTGTGATAACTCAATAAGGTCACTAGGGAACCTCCCTGAGAGGGTGACATGTAAACTGATTCCTGAATGATGGGAAACCAGTCATGTGAAGATGTGAGGAAAGAGGATTCCCAGGAGAAACGGCAGTAAAGGCTAGGCCCCAGGTTCTCTGCTCATTCTACATGCTCTCTCTGAGCGTTACGTCTGTATTCTTTTCTACCATTCACCACATACAAGCTGAGGACACCTAAACCTACGGATCTCCACTTCAGCTGTCTCTTTGGAGAGCTAGAGACCCAAATTCCAAGAAGCCCATTCAACATTTCCACTTGGACATTTCACAGTCACTACAAATTCAGTGTAACCAAAAGTGAAAACATCTCTCACCCAACCCATGTTCCTCCTTCTGTATTGCTCTAAGTAAACTGTACTTATACTATAAACCACCCAGCCAGAAATCAAGTAATCTGTGATTCCTTCTTTCCCTTCTTACCATCTAATAAGCAATTTTATAGATTTAATTTCCAAAAGATACTTCAAATTTGTCTACTTCTTCATCCTCATAGCCACTATTAGTCAGTCGATGACATCATTATCTTCAATAGGATTACTGAAACTTCAGATTGTTATCTCTGTTCCAGTCTTGAGGCCCTGATCCATTTGCCACACTGAAGATTATGACTAAACCTCTTGAATTACACCCCACACCCTTAGCACAGCTCAGAAACCCCTTCATGCATGGCCCTTGCCAATGACCCCAGCCATAAAGGGATGACCCTTGTCTCTATGAGGCTGGCACACAGCATGCACATAGATAGCTGTTGGCTGACAGAAAATGGCTCTTCAGCAACACGTCTTGCTATTTTGTGCCTCTAGGGTATTGCACTACAGTATTCCCTGGGCCCAGAATTTTATTCTCATTTTTTTTTTTCTTTTACCTAGCTATGTCCTAATCATCTCTCAGTTCTCACTTAAGATGGCATTCTGTTTGGACACACATTTTTCTTTTTTGAACCTCTTCCATTTTTTTTTTTTAGACAATTTTTAGAGCAGTTTTAGGTTCCCCTCACATCACCTCCTCCATTATCACCATCCCCCACCAGAATGGTACAATTGTTACAAATAATGAAACTACATTAATACAGTATTATCAACCAAAGCCCATAGTTTACACTAGGCTTCACTCTTGGTGTTGTATAGTCTATGGATTTGGACAACTGTATAATGACATTTATCCACTATTATAGCATCATACAGACTAGATTCACTGCCCTTAAATTCTTCTGTGCTCCACCTATTCAACCTTCCCTTCCCCAACCGGTTCTTGGCACCCACTGATCTTTTCATTGACTCCATGGTTTTGCCTTTTCCAGAATGTCATATGGTTAGAATCATACAGTATGTAGCCTTTTCACATTAGCTTCTTTCATTTAGTAACATGCAATTAAGGTCCCTGCATGTCTTTTCATGGCTTGATAGCCCATTTCTTTTTAGCACTGAATAATATATATTCCATTGTGTGGATGTATAATCTAAATAAATGGGTGTTTATTTATCCACTCATCAACTGAGGGACATCTTGGTTGCTTCCAAGTTTTGGCAATTATAAATAAAGTGGCTATAAACATCTGTATGCAGGTTTTTATGAGGACATAAGTTTTAAACTCCTTTGGCTAGATAGCAAGGAGCATGATTTTTGAATCGTATGGTAAGAGTATGTTTAGTTTTGTAAGAAATCGCCAACCTGTCTTTCAACGTGGCTGTACCCTTCTACATTCCCATCAGTAAAGAATGAGAGTTCCTTTTGCTCTACATCTTTGCCAGCATTTGGTATTGTCACTGTTCCGGACTTTGGCCATTTTAATAGATATGTAGTGGTATCTCATTGTTGTTTTACTTTGCATTTCCGTGATGACACATGATGTGAAGCATCTTTCTGTATGCTTATTTGCCATCTGTTTATCTTCTTTGGTGAGGTTTCTGCTAAGGTCTTTGCCCCATTTTCTAACCAAGTTGCTTGTCTTCTTACTGTTGAGTTTTAAGAGTTCTTTGTATATTTTAGATAACAGTCCTACTTCAGACATATCTTTTGCAAGTATTTTCTCCCAGTCTGTGGCTGGTCTTCTCATTCTCTTGAGATTGTCTTCCATAAAGAAGAAGCTTTTAATTTTAATGAAGTCCAGCTTATCAAATCTTTCTTTCATGAATCATGCCTTTGGTATCGTATCTAAAGAGTCATCACCAAATCCAAGGTCATCTAGATTTTCTCTGATGTTACCTTCTATGAGTTTTATAGTTTTGCATTTTACATTTAGGTCTGTTATCCACTTTGAGTTGATTTTTGTCAAGGGTGTAAGGTCTGTGTCTAGATTCATATTCTTGCATGTATATGGCCAGTTATTCCAGCACTTTTTGCCAAGAAGACTATCTTTGTTCCATTGTATTGGCTCTCCTTAGATACACTTTTTGAATACCCTGATAACCCCACCACTTGGAGAATGAACCATTCTAGACTAGATTAAATGCTCTGCCTTATGCTTACATTAATGTTAACCACTTCTATGATGGCACCCTTATATTACTGTATGTACTAGTCCAGTGTTTGTCTTTCCCCCAAAAAATCAGAACCATGTTTGTCTTACTCACTTCTCTCCCAGATCCCATAATAGTGTTTTGTATGCAGTAGATGCTGTATAGACATTTTGCTATATTAATGTATACATGATCTGTTCTTGTATGTTTACAGCTAGCTATGTTTCAATTTTTGTTCCAAAATCATCTTTATTGGAGGAACAATTGATAGGAAAAATGGAAATACGAATCTAGAATGGCACAATGAATATCATGGTGAGCATTTTGGAGGTTTTCATGGATTAAAATTTAAATAAAATATATAACTACTTTCTATAATTCCAACTCCTTTCCTAAAACAAAACAGAATAAACCCCAAACTCTAACCACTAAACAAGAAAATTTTCCACCCTTCTCCTGTTCTAAGACAATAACTACAATCACAGTGTTAGAGGTTCAATTCTATTAACTCTTCAGAGAGTTACTGCTGATAAGATATTTTTGGTTTTTTACTTCACAGTTGAAACAAACTAGCAAAATGAGCAGGTAGGTGAATTGAGAGACTTCTATAATTGATATGACCATGAGTAGCCTAAGCAAAAGTTTTCTTCTACTTTTTAATGACCTGAAGATAAATAATAATTAGCAATTCTTATCACAATAAAATTTTATAAGAACTAGAGTGTTATTACTATGTAAAATTATTTGTTATAAGAGAAAACTGATATTTTCCTGCATGTTTTGCTTTGTAGTGAAGGCAAAATTTATTTTAATTTTTAGAGTTGTATTATTATGACTAAAAATAATTTAGTCATGGAGTATCTAAATAAGAAATATACAGTAAGATGAATTGTTATAAAAACAGGTTATTTCTCAGAACATACTACATTGATGAAAAAAACCAATAACACTAAACTGAATTTGTTAATTTTTTTAAAAAATGGGTTCCTATACCATACATAAACTAATTTTCAAAGAATATCTTACAAAATATTCTTTCATGACACCTCCCTTGATAAAGATAATTTTATATACAGTAAGTATTATTTCCTTATCAATTTAATTAAATCTGGTTTCAAATACATAAATAGATTGTGTCAAATATTCATTCATTATTTTCCAAAGAAAACACTGTATCACACAAGAAACTCAAGTTGTAAAGGATGTCAAAATGGATACAAATGATTACAGTTACATCTGTCTTAATGTATCCACTGCCAATAAAGTTTTAGAAATATCACAATGAACAACTGTTTATCATGAAGTGATAGATACAATCATGGGCTCAAAAATAATTTACTTACAGCATCATTTTAACAATGGTATATATAAATTTCTAACTAGATTGCTATAGTTCCTATCTTTAACATCCTTCACATTTTCAGTTGGATACCAGAGAGCTTGATATGTTCAGACAAAACTCTTTCCCCTGAACTGAGCTAGGCTGAGGGAATAAACACTGAGCACGGCTCTGAAAACAGATGGAGTGGCAGATGGGAGTGCAGATTGGGTTCACTTGATCTGTGTAAAACAACTTTACTACTCAGTATTATGTGGCTCAAATCTCACGAAAACCTTACAAAGTTTGTCCTTTTACTTCATACATGCTTTTTTTCCTCCCCCAAATAAATTTTTAACACTTTAAACTTTCTTCATTTAAAGTTTAAGTACCTGGGTGATAAATTATTTAACTAAAATATATTTTCTTACATATTTTTTTGGAACAGATGTAGGAAAGAGCAGTCGCCCTGTGAAACAAAATGTACACTGACTAGTTGTCTAAAAATTGTAAAATTAATTACCTTCCTTCATTGATGAGTTCAATAAATGCAAGTCCTGCATTCTTCTGAATAGAATTTTGCCATTCCTAAAAGGAAAAACCAAACCAAGTATAAGAAAAATGAACATCTAAATGAAAGTAACATCTGGTTTGAGGCTCATGTTGATGTTGTTAATAACTTCCACATGATATCATTTCTAAATCTTTTTACAAGATTTTTAACAAACGATATTTTGTAAGAAACCTAATTTTAAGAAGTAGCCCTGGTTACTTAGTTTAGAAGGTGCTTTTGCATTCCTCGCAAGTTTCAGGCATGATGCAGACTGAGATGAAAAGTCACAGGTACAGAGGGCTCTCACCACAATGTTTCCTTCCAAAAGAGACCAGATGACTAGTAATGTAGGTGTACAGACTAGAAACACCTGTGATAGAAAACCTTAGCCCCTAATATAGAGATTTGTCAATGAGATTGTAAAACGAAAATTAAAAATATAAACAACATATTTGGATAGATTTGGAAATGAAATGTTCTAGTTACATGTGCAGTCCAAATGACTGAAAACTACATAGAAAAAAATGCTACAAATAAATTCTTTTGAAATTTGTTAAAAAAAGAAAAGATATTAAAACTATAGTCAAATGTAATCTCTCTTTGCTGATTTACATTAGAACATATGTATGAATCTCGGAGTTCCACAGTCTCATCATTATGAATATAAGTGATTGCTAGACTAGAACAGTATACTGCTTATTTTATACTCTTCCAATGGCATATTTAGAGTATGCTTTGAACAATTTTTTTTTTTTGGTTTTTGGTTTATTCTAGTGATTTCAACATTTTAGCTTTTTTATATAGCTATTAATTGTAATTTTTAAAATTGAAAATTATATTCCTTTCAATAGTTCTATAAATAAATACTTCCCTAATGTATTTTCATAAAAAAACCTTATTGCTTTCTCATGTCATTCATATTAAACTTTTCCTACATAATATTCCTACTCAGAAAGTGTTTGCCGCACAGAGGGGGTCAGCTGCCTGCCCACAACTTCAGCTCACAAAAATACAGTCTCCATGTCAACCCGTCATTCTATTCCTGATCACCTCCCCTTTTAAAGCACTGCACACATGCTGGGAATAAATGTGGTCCCCAAAGTGGGTAATTGGTGTGTAAATATTCCCTGTTCCAAGTAAATTTGTGGAGAATTATGGAAGAAGAAATGATGAATCTACATGTCCCAGGAGAGAGAATCAAGAACTTGGGGAAAAAGATGTGGTAGCCTGGGGACAGTAATGATCTTATAAAGGCCTCTCTGTCTTCAGTGAAGTCATTGTTTTCCAGCTACCATAACCTTTAAATAAAATTTATCCAAATGACAAGATTGCTATGGCATTTTACAGAGCTTATTTACACTTTCAAATCATTTCTGTTGAAAACAATTATAGGGAACTCTTTTTCCTACATTTTAACAAAGTGACTTACTACCATCCTCTTAGATATTTTGCACATTCCTATCAGATATCCTATATTTATTGCAAACCACAATCCACAAAATATGCAAATTTCTCAGGAGACTTACATTTATTGCGACATTAACTTAAAAGAGAAAACCAATTCTTTTGCAAGAAGAACCATGCCACTCTGAAGAATAAATTCTTACAACTTCTCAAACGTCATTTTCTTTATGACACTGTTTGTATACCAAAGTTCTTTCATCAGTATAAACTTCTGATATGGATAGGATTTTCAAGAAGATACTTCACAAAATACATACTCAGGTATTACATAAACACTCCAAATTATACTGTCTAAAACATCCCAGAGTAATATGTTTTAAAAACTGTTCATATCAAACAAAAAATATCTGTAAGCTGCCTTCAGCCTATGAGATGCTAATTTTCAATCTTTGATAAAGAAACAGTAGAAATAAGTCTGAGCTAAGCTAAGAATACTAGCATTTAAAGGATGAACAAGCCAATGAAAGTGTATAACCACAAGACTTCATTCAAGACATTAATGTCTTAGAAGAGTAATTGTCATTTTTGAGCAAGAGGAAATAGTAGGAAATTGTTTTTCATGTATTTCCAGAGGAGAGGCAACAGGAGCCTACACCAGTATTTTGAGTAGGGAAATGAAATTAAGAGACATTACAAAGAAGAGATGCCAAGACTGGATGAGAAACTATATTTAAGGGCTAAAGAAGAAGATTGGAGTCAAATAGGAGCTATTAGGTTTTTAACATGCATGATAGGGAGAATGGTAATATTATTATAAAAATATTCAAGAAAGGTACACATTTGGGGAAAATCATAAGGCTGTCTTCAGTTTATATTTGTTGGATTTAGAGTGATGATGGTATATCAAAAAGGAATGTAGAATTTGGGATTATTTACATAGAAATATTGATTAAGGCACAGCATCAGGCAAAAGTCTCCAAAGAAGAATAAGCAGAAAGGGGAACAAAAGATCTGGGCTGAATCTTGGGAAGCATTCACACTTTTAAGATTATAAAAAGATGCAGTTAACAGGGACAAGGAAAGACTTACCAAAACTTAAGAAAAGTAGCCAAATATCATAGCATTATTCAAAAGAAAATAATCCATTTCCATACATTGGCTAGGAAATAAAAAAGATAGAAGACCCTTTAATCACTAATATCACTCTCTTTTTTTAATTAAGAATTTAAATTTTGGGGCTGACCTACTGGCATAATGGTTAAGTTTGTGCACGCTGCTTCAGTGGCCCGGGGTTCACAGGTTCCCATCCTGGGTGTGGACCTAGCACCGCTTGTCAAACCACGCTGTGGTGGAATCCCACATAAAAATAGAGGAAGATGGGCACAGATGTTAGCTCAGCGACAATCTTACTCAAGCAAAAAGTGGAAGATTGGCAACAGATGGCAAAAAATGAAAAGATTTAAATTTTATTGTATGTGAATTGTAAAAGATAAAATGTACTAAACCACAAAGTATATGAAACATACAACCAAACTACAGGGGCTGGCCCCACGGCCAAGGGCTTAAGTCCATGCACTTCACTTCAGTGGCCCAGGGTTTTGCTGGTTGGGATCCTGGTCGCAGACATGGCACCGCTCATCAGGCCATGGTGAGATAGCGTCCCACACAGCACAACCAGAAGGACCTGCAACTAACAATACACAACTATGTACTGGCGAGCTTTGGGGAGAAGAAGAAGAAAAAAAAGAAGATTGGCAACAGAAGTTAGCTCAGGTGCCAACCTTTAAAAAAAAAGCAAAACTACAAAAAAGACAAAAGATGCCACTCCAAGAGAGGGGAAGGAAATCTTCAGCGCTGGAGCTGGCACTGCCTGTAGCTCAGGAGCTGGTGCTACAGCTGGTTTTGGCTCTAGCTGTGGAACTGGCGCTGGAGTTGGTACCTGGGCTGGCCCTAGAGCTGACTCTGTCTCTGGTGTTGGATATGGTGCAGGAGTTGGCACTAGGTATGTCGCTGGCCCTAGCTCTTCTGGAGCCTGTACCAAAGCTGGTTGTGGCTCAGACATGGTGCAGAAACTGTTGTTGAATTGGCTGTAGTCTGGGCTGACATGACTTAACTCTGGCACTGGTGCCAGACCTGGTGTGAGAATTAGTGATGGGAATGACTCCAGATGTGGAGCTGACACCAGTTATGGAGCTGGTACTAAGTCTGGAGCTGGTACAAGAGCTCATGCTGGAGTTGGCTGTAGCTATGTAGCTGGCCCTAGCTCTATCTCTGAAGCTAATGCAGAAGCTGGCTGGAGATCCAGAGCCGCTGCTAGGACTGGTTCTGGAATTGACCCTAGCTCTGGAGCTGCTGTTGGAGCTGGTGCTACAGTTAATGATGGAATTGCCTCTGTCTCTGGAGCTGGCTCTAATTCTGGAGCTGGTTCTGGAGCTACTTCTAGTTCCAGAGCTGGCACTGGCTTTAGCTCTGCAGCTGGAGTAAATTCCAGAGTTGTATGAAGCTCGAGAGCTGGTGCTAGAGCTGGCACAAGAGCTAGTGCCTGAGCTACTAATACCGCTTTTGAAGTTATTACCTAAAGTCCTGTTGCAAATCTGATGTGAAAGACATAGACCAAGAGTAGAAAAGGGATAACAGGAACAATAAAATAAACAAGAAATAACGAATAAACAACAATAACAAATAATAAATAAAAATAACAAATAAACAAACAATAAAAATACAACAAGAAAAGGAAACCTGGAAAATGAGAGATAGTAAAGAAACAGAAAAAACATCTGTACAGTTGAGATATGTGAACATATTGCAAACATAATAAAAGGCTTAAAAAAAGTTGAGGATATCTCCTAGATAATAGGAAAAAAGATGAGATGCAACAAAAAGATAAAGATATGCAACAAAAACCAAAGAGATAAGGAAATTGAAGGATCTTCTATTGAAAGGCCAAGACCGTTTGAGTTAGGAATTATAGAAAGTGTGTAGGGAACATAGAAGAGAGGAAATTAGCAAAGAAGTTTAAAAATTTTCCCAGGAATTAAAAATATGATATAAAACCCCCAGCAAGGCACATTATAAAACTTTAGAACACCAGAGTTAAGCAAAAGGCTAACAGGAAAAAAAGTAAGTTAATACAAAGAATCATGAATCAGAATGACACTAAACTTCTAAACAGCAAAACAGGAGAGACAAGATTATGTTGTGACAGCGCCCAAATCTCAGGGACTTAAAAAACAAAGGTGTATTTCTTGCTCGAGTTCATGTCCATTGCCTGGGTTCTGCTGGGCGTCATCATCACCCTCACTCCAGGAGCCAGACCAACAACGCAGGCATTGTTTACAACACTGTCAGCAACCAAGGTGGAGGGAAGACAGAATGGGTTTACCGTCTCTGGTAGCTTCTGCCCAGAAGTAACACTTCTCATACTTCCCTGGTCAAAGAAAGTCACATAACCAAGCCTCAGCTCACTGGAGCAATGGAGTGCAAGAGGTGGGAAAGAACCAAATACATGTGCACAATCCTAAACAGTTCTCTAAGGGAAGAAATCAGAAGAGCTAGACACAGATCTAAGAAACAATGGATCTGAAACAGGAGAGAGGGAATGGGAACTCTCAAAATAAAGGTGATTGGAAGTACAAAGACTATTGTTTTGTTAAGCAGGGGCTGTTCAGCAAACCGTTCTGTTGTTAAGCAGGAACTGAGAGAATACTGCATGTGCACTATATTTACAGCAAGTTTTTAGTCCAATTGGAAAGTTTGGGGAAAATTTAGTGATAGGCATATAGAAAACTTAGCCAACAAATAAAGAGCAAAGAGGCCATTAATTCCAGGGGAAAAAAGGTTGTTTAAGGAAGAAAATGGTGGATTGTTCAGATACAAATGATATTTACAAGGAATATTGATGCACTTGAAAATTGTAATATATCAAGAGTGGGCAAATGCTGGGAAAAGCAGGGATTCCCCTTACCCCTTTCTTTTTTGCTTGATCTCTTTAATTGGATCAGAAAGCTGTGATGGAAATTCCTTTGCAACGAAGTGAGCAAAGCTTTATGGTCAGGACAGAACAACTCAGAGCAGAGCTTCAGGTCCATTCCCCTTATTTTTTAGTAGGGTGTTGTCTCAGTGTTATAAGAATGAAATGCTATAATAAAGTCAAAACGTATAAATTGAAAAACCAAGAACGTTGGTACAACAATGTTATTTAGAAAATACTGGTCAATAACATAGGAAACAGCTAAAAGAGGGCAAAGTGGCAGCCTCAACTGTGTCTCAGAAATGAACCAGATGTATGATTTTGTTGTTGTTATTCTTATATGCTTTTAAACTATGTACACAAATTTTTAAACTCCTTTAAAAACAAATGTTTTACTTTTGGAACAGTGTTAGACTTACGGAACTACTGTAAAGTGAACACAGTTTCTGTGAAGAATCAGAAGAGACACACAGCATGCAGACTAATAGACTGCCAAGAAGGAAATAGTTAATTTTATCATATTACAGAGAGGTTTTTAATATGGAAGACATATTAAACTCTGAATGAAAATTCATCATTGCAATGTATCCATTTTTTTTCCTCCAGAATTGTTTTTATGAATACAGACAATGTAATTCCCGCACGTGTTGGATGACAATGTAATACTATCAACAGGCTTTGTATTCGACTTCAACACCTTCCTCAGAAGCCCTGAATTTACAGAGTTGCTCTTTTCTCAGAGTTTCTCACCTAAAGAACAGCTCACATAAGAAAGGAAGGCGAAAGTCTTCTTTCCCAAGAGAATTTTCTTGGACCTTTTTGTGATGGGGGGATTGTGCCACTTTCTCATTTTATTCTCCAAGTTTTTCAGGCTTTTAAAAAATACATAAGGGGGGCCGGCCCCGTGGCTGAGTGGTCAAATTCTCGTGCTGCACTTCCGGCGGCCCAGGCCCACAGTTTTTCTGGTTCGGATCTTGGGCGCGGACATGGCAGCACACATCAGGCCATGCTGAGGCAGCGTCCCACGTGCCACAGTTACAAGGACCACAACTGAAATATACAACTATGTATGGGGGGAAATGGAGAGAAAAAGCAGGACAATAAAAACCAGAAGATCGGCAACTGTTGTTAGCTCAGGTGCCAATCTTTAAAAAAAATAAAAAAACTATATAAAAGAATTAGAAACCTATTACTCTTCTTGTGTATTATTACATTGTTAATTTCCCTACACGTCAGAAAGGTCAGGATGATGAGGGCACAGGAGAGGTCCCAGATTTGGCGATTAGGATGCAGTGGATGGAAGTCCAATTGCCCTGGGTCGATGAATGAAAGGGAACTGAGAAAGAGAAGTGGTAACTGGAATAGAGGCTTTCAAACAACTTTGTGGTGAAAGCTAAGAAAAAATAGGATAGGAGGCTGAGGGAAAGATAGGTTCACAGTTTTTAGGATGAAGAGCCTTGACTATGGTTGTAGACCAGAGAATGAGAGGGCTGGCCTGGTGGCTCAGCGGTTAAGTGTGTACGTTTTTGGTGGCCTGGGGCTCGCCGGTTCAGATCGTGGGTACAGACATGGCACTGCTTGGCAAGCCATGCTGTGGCAGGCATCCCACATATAAAGTAGAGGAAGATGGGCACGGGTGTTAGGTCAAGGCAAGTCTTCCTCAGTAAAAAGAGGAGGATTGGCAGCAGATATTAGCTAAGGGCTAATCTTCCTCAAAAAATATCTCATTCTTCTGCCACCTGTAAGTGTCCTGCTCTTCTTTCTTCAGTCGTAGGCAGTATCAAATACTCACGTGATATAAGATTTTAAAACAACATAAGGTGTAATTATCAATTTTCTAACATAAGAGTTTAACACTAGCTACTTAATAGTATTTTCCATATGTCTCTACAACCTCAGTTTACTCTTTATGTGCTTCATGTGCACATTATACGAGTAGATTTTAGGTACTGTGTCTTTGAAGGAAGAGCCATATTTTATTCATCTGTGGTAACTGTAGGGCCAGAAGAAATAGATGATGCAATTTTCATGGTGACTATACTACAGCATTAAGGCAGTAAGAGTTCAATTCTAGTTTAGTGACATTAGCTGGAAAACAAAGAAAATAAATCCTTCTGTACAAAATTTTAAAAATATTATACTCCCGGTACCTTTTTTTCTAGGTTCTATCAGTTATTTTCTTGCCAAAGATGAATATTTTCTTCTCTACCATAGAACCCTATGGGTTATGCACTAACGTGATATGGCTGGGAGGACAAGAGCAGTTCTGCAGGCCTGGACCTACGTAAGGGCCAAAGTGGATTCCACTTAATGTCAGAGAGTATAATTCAGTTTTTGAAGGTTGTCAAAATTCCCCATCAACTATACTAACCTATTTGCATAATTTCAATTTATCAAGTATGACTTCTGTTAACTACAATAACTAATACTAACAATGTGTAAGGTTACAAAAATATTACCTATCGTCTAAGAAAGCTGGTTTAAAGTTTCTATTTTTCAAATTGTAGTATGAGATAAAAAAAGTCTCAGGCAGGAGACACACTAAATACCAGGATACACATATTCATCCCCCGGCATCTGAGAGAAAAAAAGGTCAAGCAATTTAATTCAAAATTTTTACTACTATAAGAATAATATAGTAAAGTATGTATTTTAAAACATAAGGGCATAGAATGTTCATGCTCACGTGGGTGCATGGGCTATATATACAGTCTGTCACACCTTTAACCCCACTCTACTATCCACTGCATCCTAGGGGGCTGCTTCAATGGAAGAGATGAGAAGTAATGACTTGAGCCATATAAGTAGCACTAAAACTAGAAATTTTAAAGATAAGTTTTCATCAGCTGTTTTCTGGGATTTAGCATGAGACTTAATTTAGTCTCTCATTGTTTTGGTGAATTTTAAACAAACAGATCTCATAAGACAATGAGGAAAACACAAGTTTATTTCTTTCAACTACTTAAAAAAATACTAAATAAGAGAGAGAAAAAGGGACAATAAATATTCCTCACCTATAAAGTATATTTTCCCCTCTCAGAAAATGTCAGGATTGAATGTGGGTTTTTCCTTTTTCTTTCCTTTTTGGTGAGGAAGATTGGCATTGAGCGTTTTAAATTATTTCTTTTACATGCTTTAAGATTTATTACTTTGCCAAAATAAACTCTTTTTCTACATTTTTTTTTGTTTTTTTACGATTGGCAGCAGGTGCCAATCTTCCTCTTTTTGCTTGAGGAAGAGTTTCACTGAGTTAACACCTGTGCCATCTTCCTCTATTTTGTATATGGGATGCTGCCAAGCTTGGCTTGATGAGTGGTGTGTAGGTACACACCCTGGATCTGAACCGCGAACCCCAGGCCACCAAAGTGGAGTGCGTAAACTTAACCACTACCCTACTGGGCCCGGCCCCTGAATATGGTTTCTAAAGCTTGTTTCATGACTTCTGAATGACAGTTGTAAAAGTTGCGTAGATAATCAATTTGAGGGCATCTTTAGCTGAAAAATCCAATCGCTCTACACCCTCAGTAAAATATGGTACACAATATTGCGTAGAATACAAAAATGCTTAATGTAAGGGAAAAAATGGAATGCCAAGGAAAAAGTACCCTATGGGAAAAGTATAACAAATGGCATATTCTGCTCTGGTTATCCCAAGCTATACTTGGATTTTTAGGCCTTACTCCTATGGAAAAGGGCAGTAGTGTAACGAGTTTATGGTGAGGGTCTCGCGCGGGGCGAGTGGTTAAGTTCGCACACTCCACTTCGGCGGTCCAGGGTTTCGTGGGTTTGGATCCTGGATGCGGACATGACACTGTTCACCAGGCCATGCTGAGGTGGCGTCCCACACAGCACAACCAGAAGGTCCTGTATATGCAGGTCTAGAATATACAACTATGTACTGGGGGGCTTTGGGGAGAAGAAGAAGAAGGAAAAAAAAAAAAGATTGGCAACAGATGTTATCTCAGGTGCCAATCTTAAAAAAAAAATTAAAAAAAGAGTTTATACTGGCAAAGTAATAAATCTTAAAGTATGTAAAAGAAATAATTTTAAAACTTTGGAAACAGGAAATGGGATCAAGCCTAAATCATCATTTTCTCAACATTTGGTTACTTTTATTAATCACAAAACAGTCCCTGAGAAACACAATTATTTACATTTTACAGTGATTTACTTACACGTCTCCCCACTAGATCATAAACTCCTCACTGAAAGGAACGATCTTGTTTTACTTAACTATGCATACCTAGTAAGTAGCAAGCGTCTGACATACTGTACATTCTCAATGTATTTTTGTTGTTGAACTAAATTTAATCCTCCCAAATCTAAGGTATTGCTTATATCTGTGGTCCTCAAGTCTGGCTAACCGAAAGAATCAACAGGGGAGTTGTTAAAAAGTACCAATCATATCAGAATAATTCTAAGGAGAGGGCCCAGGGATTGGTATTATTTTAAAGCTTCCCAAATGATTCTGATGGGAAGTTAGTGTTGAGACCCACTGACTTAGGGCATTTCTCCCTCTTAACAACACTGTACACATACAAATCTCAAAGTATCGAACTTGCCGGCATGAAGTAATTTATTGGTTAAGTGATGTGTAAATGTTTCTTCAAACTGTTCAGTTATTTAAACTTCCTTCTACTCATTTGCAAAATAGCATACTATTGCATCACAATTATATATCATAATTTACAAAATAATTACTGAAGTCTCCACTTCTAAAGTGGCCATTCCTAAGGTCATCTTCAGCTCTGAAATGATATTTCATTCCCATAAATGGTATTTTTGTAAGACTACAAGTGTCAACTTATAATGAATGTGTAAAAAAAATGTGAGTAACAAATTAGGTTGGGCAATGATTATATTCTTTTACACTGACACATATTTGTTTTTGCATTTCAAAAACTATTTCTTAAATGCAAATTACTATTCTAGGAGTTTCAAAAGAACAATTAGGTAAAATACTGAAAGGGGAGATATGTAAAACGTTGTGACAAGAAAAAGTACATGGCACAGAGGAAGACCCGAGTCTCTCGTGGTCGCTGAGGTATAAACAATGCTGAGAATTAACAAGTGGGACATAGCTGGACAAGGAGAGGAGACTTCAATCACAGTCCTAGCTCTCTAACAATCTCTCTGACGTGTAGAATTAGAGAATTACCTAAAACAAGGAAAATGGATACATGAGAATGTATATAAGGGGATAATTTATTGTCATTTCAACAAAGACAATCCCTTGGTAATGACAGGAAAAAAGTGGATTTTAAAATCTTATCTACAAATCATTCCAGAAAGTCTTTGCCACTTGAGAAAACACACATACATTCACTTACTCCACTACTAAAGAAATTCAACAGCCATAAGAAAAGGTGTAAATTAAACATAGGCACCAAATTTTCATCTTCATGAGGAAACATACTCAACTGGGTTTGAAAGCCTGCAGAGAGCTCGCAAGTCTTTAGACAGTTTTGTCACAATTTTTTAACTCTTCTACATGGATGCATAAAATTTCCTCAAGATGAAGGACTTTTTCAGAGAACTGGATATCAAGTTAAGGACTCTTTGAAACTAAACACTTTGAAGACAAATAGGTTCCAGAAGGATGACAATGAAATCCCTATGTTCTCTTCACAATCACTTTATGGTAGTTAGATGACCTAGCAGAAATCTCAGACCCAGGACGTGACTTTTTTCCCCATCAGTTTTTCCTCCTCCATGTCAGCTCAATGCACATTTCTCATTCCCTTTTGCTTTGTATATTACTAATTAAACCAATTTAATGTTTTTAGAGACTCAATCCATGTCAAAATCTCTGAAAATATGGAAAATATTTCAAGGTAAAATGGGTGGTTAAAATGAGATTTTAAGTCTTCTGGAACTCCAGAACTGATTTTTCACTTCCTATATCCTTAGAGTCTACTTATCATTAACTGCCACGAAAGAAGTAGGTATGGTCCTCAAAAATTTTCATAACGAGTGTTCATTATAACTGGCCTGCTTATACATTCTGTGCAATAAGTTAAAGAAGTTATTAATATTAAGTACAAGGACCGAAGTAAAAAAATACTAAGTAGAGAGAAAAACAGAGACGAGAAACGTTTTCAATGTATGCAAAAAATAAACTAATGAAAATGTATATGCAAGTATTGAAAGTACTTTTTTTCATTTTCATTGCTTATTTTTATGAACATCTTACTAAAAGCAGTATAGGAAAAATTGAATCTAAGAAATGAATAATTAATAATCACTTCAAAGAGATTCTTGATATGAGGCTGAACCACAGAAAAACCATTGAGCAATATGGAAATATATTTATTTTTAAATATTTTTTATATATATTTATAAATATTTTAAAATATTTTTTAAATAAATATTTTTAAATATAAAAGCTGGTGTATCATAAAAAGACAAATATAAGGAGGTTTCCCAGGATCTTAGTGGATCACTAAATTACATAAATAAATTCAACACAACTTTTTATTATAAATATTCTTATGAATATATATATATACACACACACATATATCTGTGTTTGTATTTACAATAAAAAATAATCTGGATAGTTTTACAAGATAATGTTTTTTCCACAGAGCATTTTCTGTAACTACGAATATATATAACATACAAGCATATTTATATGCTAAGTTGAGTTGGTGACAATACTTCTTCCTTGTTGAGAAAACATCTGCTACTAGAAATGATCAGAAGAATTCAAGGAAGTAACTTTATTCAATAAGAAAATAGAGGAAATGTTTCATATTTGAAGATCTATTTAGGTAGGAAAACAGTCAAAGCTAGAATAGCGTTTTTTAAATGAACTTTCAAGATGTGTGCCTTTTGAAATTAAAAATTTTAATTACAAAGTAAAAACAAGTATGCAACATTTTAAAAAGTTAGTGTTTTCCACATTCAAATATGCAATTTAAGATTTAATAATATTATGGTTTTGAAGAACTTCAGTTCTTGAAATTAAAGTTTGATAGAACAAGAACTTTTAAAACTTAAAAACAATAAAACAAAATCCTGTACTGGTCTGGAATCAATGAAATAACAAAGACTGTCTTTCCCTGAATTCTGTGATTTATCACGAAAAAGATCATTTGCATTTGTTCAACAGAACACATTTCTTCAGGGCTTACTACCTGTCTGAGCCATGACTGATGCACTACTATTTTGTCTTTAAGTTATACTGTACTGTTCGTGTCACTCCTTTGATGACGGTTTTTGAATGTCACTATTTTAGAACTAAAAATAGGTGTATCAGTAGAGTGATCCTCAAAACTTTATAATTTAAGAACATGATACAGTAAAATATAAATATAAAGGAAATTACACCATTAGTATCGAGAGCTCTACCCTGTATTTAACTATATCACAAAAGTGCTGGGTAGAATTAAGCTACTACGCAAGTTTAGCTTCTCAAAAAATGTTCATAAATAACCTACAGGTACAATAGACATTTAATATTTCTCAAGATATTTCTGAGACCTTTGTACATACTCATATTTTGTGACTACCACCTAGGTTTATACTATATCCCACAGCAAAAGACCATGATGAAAACTGCCTTGTCTTCAAGAACAAATAGGGAACAACCATGCTGCATTGAGCTGTTGATGCTTTGTTGTCTGCTTGGCTTATTCACTCCCACATCCCAAACTCATAGCACATATGATCTCAACTCACGCCTTGGCAAAAAAATAAATTACTCTATGCTATGTATCTATGTTACTACTTAAGAATAAAAGGAACTTCCAGTATTAAATCTTGAATTCTATGACCCTGTTGTGCTTTGTTGGCACGAAGCAGAATTATGTACAGTTATATTAAATATTTCATATTTATTCATGAGTAATCACACAGCAATAGGTGTATAAGGCAGTATAACAGTGTTAGTGTTGGAGAGAAACTTGGCCGTCATCTTTTTTAATCCAGGACAAGAATCTCTGACACATGAGTAGCTGATCTTTGCTTAAAGACCTACAATATTCTGGGCTTCTGGAACAGCCTCTTCTACTTTGGACTACATATAGATATTCATAGATGGAGGGAGGAGCTGTGGTGACCAATATAGTATCTACTTGTCACATGTGGCTATTATAAGGACTTCTAATGTGGCTAGTATGAACTGATATGTGTTCTAAGTATAAAATATATACATGATTAAAGTGTTTTTTTCTGGGGTAACGGTATACACATGATTTGAAAGAGTACAAAAAAAGTATGTAAAATATCTCAATTATTTTTTATATTGACTACATGTTGAAATTATATTTAGTTTAAATAAAATATATTATTAAAATTAATCTCACCTTTTTAACCTTTTTAAATGTGGTTATTAGAAAACTTTAAATTGTACATGTCTCACATTATATTTTTATTGGACAGTGCAACTCTAGAGTATCAACTGGGAAAAGCAATTTTTAAACTACTACTGCGATAACCGCAATGTTTGTTTATACTAATAAAAAGAGAAATAACTTTGCATTTATGTATAGAAATATAGTTTGAAAGGCTACATATTAAATGATCAATTGTTATTACTCCTAGGTAGTGAAAATATGAGGTAAGGAGAAATTTTATTTAACCTTGTATGCTAAAATTGTTTTTCTCTTAATGTACAGGAACTACTTTTGCATTAGAAATTATCTTGGGAATATGTGCTCAACTGATTTCAACAAGGGTAGCAAGACCATTCATTCAATGGGAAAAGAATACTCTCTTCAACAAATAGTGCTGGGAAAACCAAATATCCACATGCAAAAGAATGACAGTGAATCCCCATCTCACACCATATAATAAATTAACTCAAAATGGACCAACTATCTTAATTTAGGAACTAAAACTATAAAACCATTACAAGAAAACACAGGAGAAAATCTTCATGAGCTTAGATTTGGCCATGGGTTCATAAATAGGATATCAAAAGCACAATCAACAATAACGAAACTAAATAAACTAGACATCATTAATATTAAAAACTTTTGTGCATCAGAGGACACTATTGAGAGAATAAAAATAACTCACAGAATGGGATAAAATCTTCGTAAATCATATACCTGATAAGGGTTTAATATCCAGAATAATAAAGAACACCTACAACTCAACAACAACAAAAACCCAATTTAAAAATGGGAAAGGATGTGAACAGACATTTCTCCAAAGAGGATATATGAATGGCCAATAATAGGTGCATGAAAAGATGCTCAACACCATTAATCATTAGGGAAATACAAATCAAAACCAGGAGATACTTCTTCATTCTCACTAGGGTGGCTAAAATTTAAAACAACAACAACAACAAATAAAAAAAAGAATATAAGTGTTGGAGAGGCTATGGCGAAATTGGAACCCTTGTTCATTCTTCATGGAAATGTAAAATGGTGCTGCCATTGTGGAAAATTGTTTTGCAATTCCTTGAAAAGTTAAGCATAGAATGACCACATGGCTCAGCAATTCCACTCCTAGGTATATGCCTAAAAGAATGGAAAGTAGAGACTCAAATAGATATTTGTAGCCAATGTTAATAACATTATTCACCATAGTCAGAAGGTGAAAAAACTCAAGTGTCCATCAATAGATTAATGAATAAACAAAATGTGGTTCTATACATAAAATGGATTATCATTCAACCATAAAAAGGAATGAAGTTCTGATACACGTTGCAACATGGACGGACCTTGAAAACAGTATGTTAAGTGAAATAAACCTGACACAAAAGGATAATTTTATAATTCTACTTATATGAAATATTGAGAACAGGCAAATCATAGACAAAAAGTGGATTAGAGGTACCCAGAGTCTGGGGGAGGGAGATATAGGGAAATACTGCTTAGGGGGTACAGAGTTATTTTCTGGGATGTTGAAAATTTTTGGAAATAAATAATGATGATGGTTATACAACACTGTCAATGTAATTAATGCCACCAAACTATACACTTAAAATGGCGCATTTTATGTTATATATATTTTATCAGAGTAAAAATAAATCAAATCATCTGGGGGATTGTGTTTTACTCTTACTCATGAATTAACTCAATAAGAAATTAATAAATATCTATACTATGTGCTGGACCCTGTGCTAGGTGTGGATGACACAGTGGCGAGCAAAACAGAAGACATCACGGGCAACAGAATGCTTCAAAAAGAGAGGAAATTGGACATGATGCTTATTGTAAAGGAAATTCCAATGTAACAGATAAAGGAAATCATGCCTTTATCACCTGTAAGGGCATCCAATTCAAACCTGTAAACAAGTACCTTTATTTATTATCTAGATATATGTACTTCAAATGCTAAGGGGAATTATGGAGTGATTAGAGCCATATAATAATCATCCAGAAAAGCTTCATAAAAGACAAGAGTTTGACATAACTGGGAAGATATGAGGTAATAGTAATAGTTCTGTAATTTGTTAGTGGTGGTGGTTACATCAACATGAAGAATGAAATTGCATTGATCTATATATAGACACAAATAAATGCATGTAAAAATGCTGAAAGCTGAATAATATGTGTAGTCTAACATTACTATACCAATATCAATTTCCTGGTTTGATACTGTATTACATTTATATAAGATGGTATTATTGGAGGAAGCTGGGGGAAGAGTACATAGGACTCTATGTACTATTTTTGCTACTTCTTGTGAGTCTATAGTTATTTAAACAACAACAAAACCACAGAAAAAATGATCATGAGGGAACGCGCAGTGGAAGAAAAAGAGGACACAGAAAATTACTTATTACATGATAGGTAATAAAAAGAAAGCATGTTGAAATACACATAGTACAAAGGAAAAAAATCCGCCAAAAAGCAAGAGGATATATAATATTGGTAGGACTGTGAAATACATAAACAGTTTTTTTGCTATTTTTCAAAGTTGTAACGTGTCTGAAGAATTTATATAATGGAAACACAGTAAAACAAAAATGGGTAAACAAACAAACCAAAACAACTGGGAAGAAAGGAAAGGGGTGGATACGGTGGCAAGGTAGGGAAAGGGGTTTGAGGTCAGGGAGATAGGTGGGCAAGCAGTGTTCCAGGGGAATCTGGTTGCCTCAGAATTTGGTACATTTCCTTTGCTCCGCCACAGAAATGACAGCACTCTTAAGGGTCATCCTGCAGCCGACCAAGGCTCACTGACTTCTTCTTGTCCTAATTTTAGTTGAATTATGAAAATTCAGACATGAGAAAAGGACACTCATTTCTCTTTCATATTTTACCATTTTCACACGGATGAGCTCAGAACTTTTGTTCATCCATCATTTTCCTTCTCTGTTTATAATTTGGGTTGGATATGAACTAAATATACAAGGATGAAAGTGTTATATCATCTACCAGTATCATATACATTACAAGTAGCTTAGGGAAAAAACACTTTATAACATAAAAGTGGTTGAATTTTTATTTTATTTTAAAATTTATAATACCTGCTAACTTCTCCAGGAGTTAAAAGAAATCAATAAGAGACTTCATGGAAATGATCAAAAGTAATTTTGTCTTCTCTTTTTGACTACATCTTCCAAGAGGGATGCTATCAATAATGGGGTAGATAACAGATAGTTGAGTCTGCCCTCTTGTATCTGTTCAGTAGACATTCTACCCAAGATAAATTAAATAGATTTTTATGACCATTTCATATTTATATCCTCTTTCTTTTTTCAAAATGCCTACATCTTACTATATAATTTTCCCCATATTTTATAATAATTTGAAATCTTTATTATGACCCAAGTTGACAACAGTCTTTATGTATCACCATATTTTTCAATCTCCTGCTTAACTTTTATTTATTCTTAGGAAATATTATAAACTTCATGGCAAGAAAGATGAAATAATTATAGCAACTCCAAAAAAATTTAAACGCCCAACTTGCCCCTTTAACTTTGAGATGACATCACACCACAGATGAGAGTTGGCGTTAGGCACTGTCCAGAGAAAAAGGCGGGATTTGTAAGATACTCAGGAATGAAACAGTGACTTTATTCCTTTCAAAACTAGAGGCAGAATTTGTAAAGCCAAAGACCATGAACTACCCAACACTCTTCACAAGTTCAAAATTTCTTATCAACTTCAATTCTGTTCTATTAACATACTACAATATTTGATATTAAAAAATGCCCTCTAGGAAAATATTGTTTCACACATTGCCTGGAAATTGGCAATTCCCCTACATAACCAAATAAATCCAAATAAATATAGTCTGGCTTCTTATTTTCTGATGTGCTCCAAATGAGGCTGGTCACTGGTGTGAGCATGGAACAGGTTCATTTCTCTCCAGACCTTTCCTTGGACTGTTTCCTTGGCCTGCATCTCCTTCCCTGCTCATGCCGCATAGTAAGCCTATTAGTTTTAAGAGGTCCATCGTTAGTCCATCTCAATAAAACCTTCTACAAAAACCTTATTGTTGGTTCATAGGTTCAATTTTCTGAACCAGACATAGGTAGTAAATAATCATATTCAATTTAAAATATCATGCCAGGGGCCAGCCCGGTTGCGCAGCAGTTAAGTTCGCACCTTCTGCTTCATGGCAGCCCGGGGTTCACCGGTTCGGATCCCAGGTGTGGACATGGCACTGCTTGGCAAAAAGCCATGCTGTGGTAGGCCCCCCACGTATATAGTAGAGGAAGATGGGCATGGATGTTAGCTCAGGGGCAGTCTTCTTCAGCAAAAAAAAAAAAAAAAGGGAGGACGCTTGGCAGCAGTTAGCCCAGGGCTGATCTTTCTCAAAATAAATAAATAAATAAATATCATGCCAGAATTTTTAAATCTTTACTTATTTCAAATTCAGTCACATAATGGGCAAGTTTTATAGATAACACTAAATTCCTTAAGAACTGGGAGAATGTATCACTAAATCTTTAATAACCATCACAATGTTAAAAAAAAAAGTAGCCACTAAATAATTAAATGTGACATAATTTCATCAAGATAATTAGGATTTCATATTTCCAAAGAGGCTTGAAAAAAAAAATCTAGTCCATCCCAGGTTTTCTTACATTTACAATCTTCTGTACACACCAACAACCGTTTCAGTACTGAGTGCTCAAGAATGCATATTCTTTAGTCGGCCTCCATATTCACTTTAGCTATGTCTTTATACATCAATCTTACATTTATTATAGTCAGAAGAGAAGGATGTCTTTTTCCTTTGTACCAGCTGACTGAACTGTATTAGACTGGAAAAAATATGAAAAATTTAAAAGTTCAAAGTCCAAATCATCTGAAAAAGAAAGATTGTTCTTCAGTTGTGGTTGTTTTGTAAGTGCTGTGTTTAGAAGTTCTGGGTTGTGGCCTTGATCACATCAGCGAAGTCACTAAAATCTTCTTTATTTAAGTATATGAAGTATTTAGAAAAGAATAAAGGCAAACAAAACCACAAAATAATTCATGCTAGTAACTTCATACACAGATCCTAGGGACTTAGAAGGCGGACTTCTACTTTATGTTTCTTATATGTTTTTGAGTTTTTAATGAGAATAAAAATGATTTATTAAGTATATATTTGCTTAATCAGTGCTTCAAGTCAGAAAGTGCTTAAGTACTGAGAGACATTATTTTTTACATAAAAGTTTCTCAATTTATAAAACATTTTCTATTGACAGATAAGGCACAGAAAAACACAAGTGACATCTGCTAAGCTTTACTTATGAAAACTTAAAGAAATCCTATGGGATAACATCACTCAATTTTTCCTGGAGTACCTCTGATGGAGACTTCCTAAAAAAAAAAATCTGGAAATAATTAGAAACTATTATAGTACCCAAAAATGTTTACTTGAAAACTAAATCTGCTATTCATCAAAGAACACAATACACTCAGAATAAGGTAATGGAAAAATAAGGTACACATATAGAATAATGTAAAGCATCTAAACCAGATCTGATCATAAAACTTAAAAAAAAGTTGGCAGAAGACAGTATCAAAGCTGTGATATACTGAAGAATTCTGTAGTAAACCTTTGTTTAACCGATTAAACACTAATTTTGTCCAAATAATACATAATAATTATTTTACTTCAGTTTATTTTACTTTCAAATGACAGGAAACAAATTTTTTTTTTTAAAAAAGATGCAACTGAGAGTAACTTTAATACAAATCGAAAGGGAAGAAGAACAAATAGTTACTTCTTAAAATTTACTTTTGTGTCATAAGATCTAAGTGGAAAAGAAAAGTAGCCACAATACAGTAAAAAATGTTTTGGGTATTTGTGGAACAATAAATGCAAAATAATGATAATGTTAATAGTTTCTTAAAACTTAAAATATGGCTTCTACAGAGACGTAACATTCCACTGGGGGGTAGACTGGATGGCATGTCCCTGGGAGTTTAAAAGCCTGTCCATATGAACCAAATTATCCTTGACAAGTACCTTCAGACGGTTGTAATATGATCTCATTTAAATTTAGACCATATTTTGCACACAAACCACAAGATAGTAAGTTTATTCAGGAGCTCAGATAAGAAGAAAAGAAAAGCTGATATTCTTAATAACATGTAGTAAACATGAAATTTCCAAAAGGAAAAGCACAAGTATAAAAGCATCTAATGTGTTGCAGCAAATCAAAGAAAAATGCTGCAGGAAATGCTGATTTTTCCTTTCCTTTTTCAATCCTTAGCTACCTATTCGCTCCAAACAAAATCTTATCCTTTGATGGTTTATCTAAATTTGGAAAAAGAAAAGCATATTTTCAGCAAATAAATAAACTGGAAAATTCCACTTGCATTGAAGACTTATTTTAACCAAGAATTAAATCAGTGTGGATAATATCTTAGTTGTATTTCTCAACTGTGGAAAAAAATATATATAGTGCATCAAGATTTTCAACTGTTTTATTAGTACTAATAACTACTCATCATCATAACATGAAGCTATCAATATCTGTGAAGCGCTGACTGTAAAATAAAAGAAAAAAACAACTCAGAACTCTGCAGCTTTAAAGATTCCTCAGGATTGCCTTCTGCCTTGGCACAAGGACAGCATAGAGAACCACGCTGATTCTACAGGGATCACTCCACTGTTGGAGAAATGCATTAAGGCCTGCAGAAGAAAACCCTGCTTTGGAGAGCGCTGTGCCAAGCAATCTGCACAGCACCATTAACTGTATTCATTTCTCTTTATCAGAAGTCTGCTACTGCCATGGTTGCCCTGCTAATGGGTGAAAACAGGACATAAATCATCTTGAATTTGCATAGTAGACAAAAACGGCAGGTAATTTTAAGAAATTTTGAAGACGTCCATTTCTTTTCTGTGTCCTTAAAACAAGGTTTTATACTTCCTTGGAACAAATAACAATCTAGGAAGATGGTTTATAAGCTAATTTCACAGTAAAATAGTAAACTCCTCCCACCTAAATTGTACTGAAGGAAGATTACTCATTTGTTTCTTTAAAAGTATTTTGAGGGAAGCAGCATTTCAGTTTAACAGAAAATAAAAACACAATTGGAGCTATTTTTTTTTTCAAACATACATTTTTAAGTCACTTAAATGAGGTATATTTAATCAATCAACTGCATGAAATATTTAAACACACTGAATTATTTAGAAAAATTCAACTAGAAAATCAAACTGAGAGACATGTTTATAATATTGCTTTGCTGAAACATTGAAAGACAGTGTACTGCATAGAGAGCTTAAATTTCTCACTCTTCCTTTCAATCAATATCTGAGGCAAAGTTTCATCTCTAGGGCCCTTAATGGCAGGAATTCCTGGAGCCAGCAAATGAGTAATGTTAAACCTATGATTAGATGATGAGGCCATCAAAGACACTAGACCCTAATGCTACATTCCTCTTTATTTCTCTCAACTGCAGTGAAACCCAGAGCTAAGGAAGAAGGAATTTTAAGCTATTTTTTTTTCCATAAAAGCGTTTTTAAAAAACGTTCATCAGCAAGAACCTAAAAGTTCCGGATAGATCTCCCAGAACGTCTCTCAAACTCAGGACTCTGGCATCAGGTCACGACTTTCAAATGCCCTGCAGATCAACTCCTGCCAGGGATGCTGTTTTCTTCAACTTCTTCCTTGTTAGTATTTGTCCTGGCTGAAAAGGGGGGAATGTACCTAATGATTTCCCTGTGAATATGTTCTCGAAGAAAGTCAACCTGAAGACTGGAAATCGATAGGTAAGTTTTCGGTTGTTCTGTTTTTGCTGATATTCTTAAGGATCAAACGAAGTCATATTGCTGTTTATTTCAGAGTTAGCTGTGTTTGGGGGCAGATCTCAGGTCAGTAACTAGAAACAGTTGAGATTTATTTTTCCTTCTAGTGAGGAAACCAGGAATAAATGTAGCAACTACTTATTACAAACATATATAAGCTCTTTTTTTCATTCTCATATTATAAAATATTTAATACTTAGATGAAAATCAAGATCACTAGGAGACCTGACAGAGCAGCAAGAAGAAAGACCATTAGGTCCCTATTTCCATTATCAGAAACATGTAATATTTTTGTGTGTGTGTATATATATTTAGTTTCTTATAATTGCTAAAAACAAACAATACCCAACAATTCAATTCTATTTTTAATTCTGATTATTAAAGAAAAATAGCATAAGCAGATTTTTAGAATGTACACTGACACATACAAATTACATTTTAAAGAAAGGCAAGCAGCAAGGCATTGCATCAACGCCCACTCCCTAATGAGCTGTTTTAAATACTTTGGTTACTGACTGAAAAAAACTTAGTTTTCACTGTCTCTAATCTAATAGAGAAGAAGACACCATGTAATTAGCAATAAACATCAAAATTACAAATGCTACTGTATCATTTTTAAACGGTGGGCTGTAAAGAAGGATATCAAAATATCTATCACAAATATATGTATATTTGCATATATAAAAAGATAGAGGACAATAGAAGGATAGGGAGGGTGGGAAACTATAAAACAGCTAAAAAGAGAAGGGAGATGAAAAATATTTCCATTGTAAGACCATTTACACCATATTTCTCAATATAAATTATTTTCTTCAGCTATGGGGTAATAGATGAAAGTTTCAAAAATATATAAACATATACATATATATGCACCTACATCCTATTGTTAGTGACATAAAAGAATCCTCTCGTAGTTTAACGTAGTCAGTGAATGTGATTTCCTACCTGAGAACAAAGCAGCATAACAAGCTCAACCACAGACGTGCTGGACTTCATACAAACGAGGCCTACAGGAAAGAAAGGTTAGAACAAAATGAAGTTACAGTGGTAGAAACCATCATTCCCAGTTAATTCATTATATAGTTTTAATTTATAAAAACTTTTTTTCAAATAGAACTCCTAAAATAAAATGAATGGAAACATTCACCAACACATATATTTACAGCATTAATTTTAAAATATTCAGATATTCAAAAAGATTTAAAAATACTAAAAAATTGACTTCATGCTTCGGTTATTTATTTGGTTAAGGCATTTCTTATATTTAAACAAGCTGGAAGATGGTTATCAAAATTTTTAGAGCTGCTTTTATTCCAATGACCTTTGCTATGTGATTGTCTCCTGGAGTGAATTACAAGAATCATTGAAGATTTACCTAAATTTTCTTCCAAAAGACAAAATTAAAATAATTTCTTCATAGGTAATTCCCCATAGGTTGTCCATTGTTAAGTGGTTTTTAAGATAATAAAATGAATTTCACACACAATTAACATATTAAGCAACGTTTATGAAATCTTCCATTGTTCTGCTTCCGCAGTCTCTAAACAGACCTCAGAGGAATAGACGTACTAACACGTATGTACTAAAGGCTCCTCCTCATGGATCACTTACTATGTCCTGGGCACTGCTGTAAGTGCCTTATGTACACGGTCTCTTTTAATTCTCATTTATAAGCTGTGACATACCATTATTATTCCCATTCTACAGGTAAGAAAATATTCTTCCTATAAACAGTTTATTCCCATTCTACAGGTAAGAAAATATTCTTCCTATAAACAGTTTAAACATTAATTATTCATCAAAACTTGTTCCAATTAAAAGGATGACTGCTGTATAACATTTTATATAATAAGAAAGCAGATCATGATTAGTAGTTTTTTAAGTGCCAACGTAGAGGAAGATGTAACCAAGGATTAATCAATGTTAATCATGATGTTCACTAATTTAAAATGTATTTTTAAAAGTTTTTCAGTGTTTTGAAAAATTTAAATAATTTAATTAATAGGTTTGTTTTTCTTTTTATGTGAGGACAAACGCAATCAGCAAAAACACTGTACAGTAAGAAATGCCATGGTCTTACATTAGTTGTTGCTAAATGGGAAGTTGAAGCGAAACCATTTATTTTTTTCTTCTTAAGGTGATTTCAATAAACAGTCTCAAATGCCTTCTAGACACTAGCATGTATATTTATTGTAGGTGGTGGATAAATACTCTTTTGTGCCCACTCTTCTAACGACCCTATCCTTATTGTAAAGACAGACAGAACAAGCTGTAAAAAGGCACTAGTATTCCATCTTATCAGATCTTTGGGCAGACAGTTAACTAATGAAATAAGAGGCAGATGTGAAAAGCTCATTTAAGAGACAACTGCTGTAACTGATCAGCAATTCTCATGCTCAGGAGCTAGAAAGTCAGAAAGATTAATGGAACATTTATCACCTGTTGGCTACTCAACTATTTGTAATTCTGACAAAGAAAAACTAAGTAAAAGGCCAAAGGACTACGCATATGTACTCCATATCAATTTAGATTTTAGATGGTAAAGCTATATAAAGAATTATTCACCATATATTCTGTGTATTAGAGTTTTTTAAAACATAACAACTTGAAGTAAAAATTAGGAAAAACATGCAATTATATTCATTTCTTACAAACTAATTTTTTAAAATGAACTTCTACAAAACCCCTATGTAACAAGAATATTCATAATTTTTACAAACACTATCATTCCATCATAAGAAAGATATAAACAAATGCTCCATCAATGCTGCGACAACAAATTGACAGGACAGCAAAATTACAATTTGCAAACAGTACTCTCAGTACTTTGAAAAAGGCTATTGTGATTTCAACTCCATAAATCCTCATACCTTTATTAATGTGTTTTGTCTAATTAGTTTAAAACAGAATGAACTAACAGATTCTCCTCAAAAGAACAACAACAAAAAAACCCCTAACCTTGACGATGAGAACATAGGCAGAGGCAATTCTGGAAGACTTACCAACCTTCAAAAATTATATAATCACTTTGGTTGGAACTATTTCTTTTTTTTTTCCTCATATGTTTTCACTCAGTTTATTTATTTATTTATTTATTTATTTATTTTAATTGCAGTAACATTGGATTATAACATTATATAGCTTTCAGATGTACATTGTAAGATATTTCAAATTCTGTGTAGATTACATCATGTTCATCACCCAAAATCTAATTATAGTCCATCCCCTCACATGTGAGCCTAATCACCCCTTTTGACCTCCCCCAAACTTCCTCTATGGTAACCACCAATCCAATCTCCATTGCTATGTGTTTGTCGTTGTTTTTATCTTCTACTCATGAATGAGATAATACGGTATTTGACTTTCTCCCTCTGGCTAATTTCACCCAGCATAATACCCTCAAGGACCATCCATGTTGTCACAAATGGCCTGATTTCATCATTTCTTATGGCTGAGTATTCCATCGTGTATAAATACCACATCTTCTTTATCCATTCATCCCTTGATGGGCACCTAGGTTGCTTCCAGGTCTTGGCTATTGTTCATAATGGTGCAATGAACCTAGGGGTGCAAGTATCTTTATGCCTTTGCATTTTCAAGTTCTTTGGATAAATACCCAACAGTGGGATAGCTGGATCATATGGTAGATCTATTCTTAATTTTCTGAGGATACTCCATACTGCTTTCCATAGTGGCTGCACCAGTTTGCACTCTGGTTGGAACTATTTCTAAGTGTTAACACAAGTATTACTAAAACAAATAGGTAAACTGCAATTTTTTTTTTACTAGAGATATTGAAAATATAAGCATTGTCTGATGAAACTCTATCCTTGCACATTTTCTAAATAAAACAGCATCCATATTTGACAATTTAATATCACTCATTTTGAAATGTAAGTAATAAATATGGTCTTGTATAACTCAAGAAAACTAAATTTATCTAGTGATACTATAAATAACTCAGGTTACATGCATAAGGCAAATAGTGTATGTCTCAAATAGGTTGAGCTTTTCCTTTTTGTATCTAGCAAGAAATTCATAATCAAATTGACTCTGATGTCTCCTCATCTGAGCAAAGCACAGTGTTATCACTCAGGAGTCTACAGAAATGAAGAGGACAGTATCTACACCTTCCCAAGTACTCCATATTTTAATTCAAGTCTAAGATTATCTAACATTTACATAGAGCTTTATCATTTACAAATCACTTTTCTATATGGTGTCTCATTTGATTCTCTTAACAACTCTTTGAATTATTGTTACCTCATGTGATGGATGAAAAAATGAAGAGATTCAGTGACTAGCCGAAGGTGTTTCATTCAGTAAGGCGTGAAACTGGGACCTGAATTCAAGTCATCTAACTTGAAAGCCCATTTCATGTTTGCTGCAGAGCTACATAAATAATTTGACATTAAGAGGACACCAATACGTGACTAGAGATAGGTCATAGGGTTAATACCAACATGGACGATTTTAACAGTTTTCTTGGAGAAGTTCAGATATGGGGACAAAAAGCACTAGCTTAAGCAAAAAGTACAGAGGAAGCAGGGAACAAAAAAAAATCTGAAAAGACCTTTATAGCTTGGGGGATGGATAGCTCGACTACAGGAGGTGTTTGCAAGTGGGACTGTAGGGCTAGGTAGGGTAAAATTCAAAGACAGATAAAGGTGGAAAGAAATAAAATCACAAAAGTTTTTGAAAGTTAAAAAGAAGAAGTTAGAGCAAGTTATAAAATGGGGGAAATGACACCAAGACTCAGTTATGGCATTTCTACACCATGATGACTTTTCCTGCCTTGTCAATTAAGCAGCAGCCCCCAAAGGAGCTGTACAGATGTGCCTCTCCAACAAAAATCTAGTTAGAGGTGTTGACCGACTAATGGAACGTTTTCATCAGCAAGGATACATTGACCAGAATAAATATTCTACCTAGAAATACTAATCCTATACTTTTACCAGAAAAAAGTGTGAACACCTGGAGTGTAGACAATAAACATGTAAAGGAAGGAGGCTAGTATATGTGGGAAGTATTCCAAAGGTGAGGAAGACTGCCTGGTAAGAGCTTTTCAATATATTATGAACTACACTGTTGAAAGATAAGGTCTGCTGAGTAGCTAAGATACAAGGACTTGAGATGATTAATGAGTAGGACAAATTAGAGGTGGTCCAGACCCAGGCAGCAAACAAAGAATGGGTGGAGCTGAGTAAACCATCAGCCAAAACACTCACAGTTCTTTTGGGTTCACACTAGGGGTAAGAAGTCAATTTCCACTTTTAGAAATACACTTCTCTTGCCATAAAAAACAAAAAAACAAAACACCAAAACCCACCAAATTGTAAAATGAGTGTGAAGTTAAAAGCTTGACTTTTGGGATGAACCTATGTTTCTTTAATATGAGAACAGTGAACGGTACAGTGATGCTGTTTTAACACAGAGCTGTCAGACTCTTTTGAGTTAATCTGTGGGTCTGACTTTATGTATCTGTAGAATTAGAAGATCAAGTTCAAAGAGCCCTTAAACTTTAAAATAGCGTGGAGAAATTCCATCTCTGGCAGGACGTTCCTCACAGTGGGAGGTGAAGGGCATGAAGCTTTACAATGACAAGCAAGGAAGTGCACTCCCAGGTAGGACACATCTTTTAAGGAACGTCAGAGTTTTCTTTCAGCAAGAGGCCTCTTCCAAGAGAGGAGACCAACAGACATCTATGCCTAGGGCGGTGCTCTGAGTACACCCTCAATAAATATCAATTAAATGAACACATCCAGAAATCATCACTCACTGAGTACCTACCATAGTTGATAGAGAAAAAAATAAGTAAGATTTTGAGAAAAATAAGAGTATTTTTTAGAACAGGAGTGCAATTCACTCAAAAAGCATTAATTGAGCATCGTGTTTAATGTGCCAGACACCATGCCAGGTACTAAGTTCAAAAAGATGTGAGGAAATTGGGACAGATTATGTAAACAAATAATCATGATCTAGAATCCTGGCAGGTACACAGAGAACAGAAATTGTTAGAAGCACAGAAAGTATAGAGAGCAACTCTGCTGAGGAGAATTTATAGGGAATGTGATATTTGAGTTGCATGATACAGAGCTTATCTACATAAAAAAAAGGAAAGAAAGCAAAGTCATCCGAGGTGACAGAAATGTTAGAGGTATAAAGACATATGAAATAGCGGGTACAATGAAGTTGGAAGGTTATGCTGGGGAGTGCAGAGGATGGAAGGAAGTGAGAGGAAACGAAGACAGAGAGGTAGACAGGAAGCAGAGCCACACGTGGTGTACTATTCCTGTTGGCAACAGGGACCACTGAAGGATTTTGAGCATGGCGCAGACAGAATCCCAGCTATTTTGGAAAGATCACTTTCTTTCAGTGGTATAGGAAGAAACCTGCAACTGCAAAGTCTAGTGAAGATCTTGAAAGCCTAAGCTGAAGGCAGTGGCTATACAAGTAGAGACAGACCCGAAGGACAGTTTTAGAATGAGACAATAAAGCATTTTAGACAACTGAATATGAAGTGAGAGGGTAAAGCAGTGAACAGAGGGTGAATGACGGCACCTTTAACTGAGAGAGAAAACAGATGAAGGAGCACGTGTGAAGAAAGAGCTGAGTTTCATTCTGGACAAAATTAGAAATATAGGCAAAAAAATTAATTTTGAGCTTTAGGATTGTTTGTCTTTTGGGTGTAGACACTGTAACTCTGACAAACCAGACATAAATAAGCAACACTGATAACATGGAGTGGAAGAAAATATAATTGTGCAGTTTTTATAAGAGTCCCATAGTAGACTACCCATACTAATCTTACCAATACAGTTTTAATTTTTAAAGATTTTATTTTTCCCTTTTCTCCCCAAAGTCCCCCGGTACATAGTTGTGTATTTTTAGTTTGGGTCCTTCTAGTTGTGGCATGTGGGATGCCGCCCCAGCATGGCCCGATGAGTGGTGCCATGTCTGCGTCCAGGGTCCGAACTGGTGAAACCCCAGGCCACCAAAGTGGAGAGCGCCAACTTAACCACTTGGCTGCGGGGCTGGCCCCCCAGTACAATTTTAAGATCTAGTTTTTCTATTTCTCCTCATAATAAAATATACTAATTTATTTTCCATCAAAATTTTCATATTCTGATAACACGAATTTTAAAAATCCAGTCTACTCAGGACTATGGAGGTTTTACATAACTTTCTAATGATTTTAACTTTTTTGAATTCCAAAATAAGTAGAGATTAAGGGCACTGAAATAGGTGAAGTAGTTTCCTTTCTGTAATAAATGTGGAATAAGCACCCCAGCCTTTGAAACGAGTTTCGCGTGCTCACTATGCTGCATTTGCTTTAGTATCAGTGGTGGACAGCTGGTAATTTGAAATTCTGTTCTCTGTAGTTTTCACCTTGTGTTTTCGGAAGCATTCTAAGATACAGTGTATAACTATAAAGTATATATCTTTTATGACTTCTGCAATGCTTACACATCTCTATCCACATAATAGCAATTTCCTATGTTTTTTCTTTACCATTCTTTTACCTTTTTATCTGAAACATGTAATTTATTTTCCTATTTCATCACTGTGACATGCTCCTATAGTGTGGCTTTCTAAGTTAATACTAAAACCCAAAACCAGACAAAAAAATCAATATTAAACATCCTTTCAAATAACAATAATGACTTGAATTTTTATTATTATTGCTACAACTAATATTAATATATATATAGGTAGTATTACTTACTATTTGACTGGACATTTCAAGATTTGCCTACATGTTCTTTCAGAGATTTTAAATTAAAACTGCATTACAAATGGAAACAATTGTAACATTACCTTAAAGAAACTAAACTAACATTAAGTTCATTTACTAAGAAGAAGCTTATTTATGTATTTATTTATTTATTTATTTTGAGGAAGATTAGCCCTGAGTTAACATCAGCCACCAATTCTCCTTTTTTCGCTGATGAAGATTGGCCCTGAGCTAACATCCGTGCCCATCTTCCTCTATTTTATACACGGGATGCCTGCCACAGCATGACTTGATAAGCCATGCATAGGTCTGCGCCTGGGATCCAAACCAGCGAATCTGGCCCGCTGAAGTAGAGCACATGAACTTAACCACTACACCACTGGGCCGGCCCCTAGAAAAAGCTCTCGAAAATGTATTTAAACCATCACAGCCTACTTTTATATTTAGATTATAAATTTTAACTGAAAAAAAAGCTCTTCAAACTACTGTAAAGATAGGGAGAGTTCATTCATTCACTGACTTACTTTAGTTCACTACAACCTAAGTCATCACAGACTTTCAGCAGTCTTACTGTCTTTACAACAGGAACAAAACTGCAGTTTCTGGAAGGATCATATACAGGGAGTCAGCAAACTTGTTCTGAAAAGTTGCAGATAAAATATTTTAGGCTTTGGGAGCAGCCATAAGTTTCTGTCCCAGATACTCAATTCTGAAATTGTAGTACAGAAGCAGCCATAAACAACACACAAACAAATGAGCTTGGCTGTCTTCCAATAAAACTACTCAGCCTAAGGTGTGTACACACATATGTGTGTGCATGTGTGTAAGAGAGCACACATGCATGTGCACACATACATATATATTTACAGATTTTTTAAACTGCAGCAGACATTATTTTAGATGCATGTCTATGATACTTTATAATTTCAAAATCCAAAAAGCTCTGAAAAAGCTTTCTTGTAAGATTGTTGCAAATTCAATCATCAGCAAAATTTCACCTAAACAATGTGATGCTATTTACAATTTTCATTCCACTTAGTGTGAGTATCCCTATGTATCACTGCCGACTTTATTAATGTGTTTAATTAACAAGCTATCCTAGACTCCTGTGAAGTTGCTATGAAATATACACATAGGCACCTATTACCTTTCTTAAATCCCAATATACTTGAATGACAAAACACATCTGGCTTTAAGGTTTTGAACAAGGGATTTCAGGCATTTATTAAAGTAAAAGAAATGTGACTTAGTTCTTTAAAAGTCAGAAATTAGTGGTACTCTCTTACATGAAATATGTTGAAAGATTCATAAAGAAATTAATATTAATTGCAATTTCAAATAAATCTGATATTGCACCTTTCCCCATGGAAATTTCATTTATTCAGAAGAACTAAAAATCTATTTCCCTATGGGAATGGTTGGCTAAGCACTTTTAAATTGTAAATCTAGAATGTTTAGATTGCTCAAAAACAGAATTAGCGGTAACTGTAGTTACACAATGCCCAAACAGTCATTTGACTGAGGTATATAAATATATACACATTTGGCCATTGTGTTGACGCAGCCTATGAACCTTGTTGACCGTGGATATTTTTTCATTTTTATAGTTTTTCTTTTGCTCAGAATTTTTGCATATTGGTAGAGCTGAAGTTCCTAAGACTCTTTCACAGATAATTCTTCCAGAGAATCATAGATTACAATAAAAAATGAAGTTATAGTGATGGTTCCTACATGATACTTACTAGTGATCTGATTGCAGTATGAACTGAGCTGAAGAGAATATTCTCATGGCATTATTATTAACACCTATTAAATATGAAACAGCTGAAAACATACTCTTTTGTTACTTATGCTTTAGAAACCACATTTATGCTAGCCCATCAAAACATCATATCAGAGTAAACATTCTGGCAAATTCTTGATGTTCAATGTCACTCTTCTCTTGTCACCACGTGACCTTAACTTCTGTTTGCACATTCCATTAAAATATCATTTTTCATTTACACATACTACAAAATAGATTACAATTTCCAAATCACTTGGAATTAATTAGGTTTTGAGTTGGCTGTCTCTTGAGATATTTTCATTTAAATAATTTATTTAAGGAACTATAAGTAAGCCACTGCTGTATGCACAGAGATGACACAGTCATTGGCCTCAAGGAGCTCAATCTAGTTACAAAGATAATATATTTATGAAGGAGTCTAGAGAGTGTTACACTAAAAAAAAATTACAATAAAGCACCATGCCTCAAAATTAAAAAATTTTTTTGAGGGGCCAGTCCCGTGGCCGAGTGGTTAAGGTCATGCACTCTGCTTCAGCAGCCCAGGGTTTCATCAGTTCAAATCCTGGGCACAGACATGGCACTGCTCATCAGGCCATGCTGAGGCAGCATCCCACATGCCACAACTGGAAGGACCCACAACTAAAAAAGAAAATACACAACTATGTATCTGGGGGTTTTGGGGAGAAAAAGGAAAAATAAAATCATCAAAAAAAATTTTTTTTGAGATTTTCATTAAATACTTTTATTCATAGTATTAGATTCAAGTTTCTACTACAGAAGTGACTGACCTGAGTTGTGCCCTTTTCTTGACTTCCTGATTTAATCACAACAGCTGTGAATAAGGATGAAATAAGGAAAATAAGAAACATTTTCACTATCATAAATCATCTGGATCCCTTAAGTCTCTTTGGGTTAAAATTAATTATAGAATCAATTGTTATTTCTATATCATTCCCCTACACCAGCTTTCTTCTCTTTTCCCTGTGCTGCATCCAATTCCAAAAAGCATCAGTTAGAATTCTAAAATTACTAAACTGTCTGGTTCAAATTTTGACGTTATTCAAGAAAAACTCTGGTCCCAAACAATAGGAATGCCACATGTGTTTTAACCATGTATTTCAAGAAATAATAACTACTAAAAGAGGAGAAAATATAGTGAGTTAAACAGTCATACAATTAAATCACATAAATAGTTACAGTTGAATAAAAATGGCTATACTAATAAGGCCTTCGTGTTAAAGTAAAACTAATTTATATTCTATAAAATATGGGATTTTCCTTTTAAATATAGTATGTATAAATGTATAATTTGTATAGTTATAGTTCCAAACTACTCAGATTCTGACTTTAATTTATTTACATTCTCTAATAAATACATTGAATAATTCTAAGTTCTCAAATTCAAATAAATTTAAAGTTGCTTTTGTAGTAATATACACCTTTAAGTTCTTTCTTTTCGGATTCAGAAAAATGCTGGTTCTTTTTCTTTCAAATACTTAAATATAACGCAAATAAAAATACTACGCATCACTTTTCTTTTTTTTAACATATTTCTCAAGGCTTTATTTTTTTTCTGCTTTTTCTCCCCAAATTCCCCCAGTACACAGTTGTATAGTTTTTTAGTTGTGGGTCCTTCTAGTTGTGGCATGTGGGATGCCACTTCAACGTGGCCTGATAAGCAGTGCCATGTCTGTGCCCAGGATCCAAACTGACGAAATCCTGAGCTGCTGAAGCCGAGCGCGTGAACTTAACCACTTGGCCACGGGGCTGGCCCCTGTATTACTTTTCTTAATAATGCATTCATGAAGTCAAAGATAAAAAACTAAGAAACATAATTGGTAAAAGGAAATTGTGTGAGAATTATTGTGAGTAAGGCAAATAGCAAAGAAAAAAATGTTTCAGATTAAGGCAAGCCCAAGTAGAGGTCAGTCAAGTAACCTCACCTATTTTCAAGACTGTTTTAACTTTATACAATAATTATAGGCTAAATTGCTGAAGTACTTTGAGAAAACAAACTGGACCTTCACACAGCTCCTTATCTGTGCTCAAAGCAATAAATTCTCCAATTTGACCCAAGCTGAATTTTGTTTACTGAACCCTCCAGTTAGAGCAGAAAGGTAAACAGAGATGAGTAATCAGTCCAGTTTTATTCATTCTTAGGAATGAAATGGGAAGTTAAGGGAACTTGAACAAACTTGCCAGTTCTTTAAATTTTACAAAATTGAAAATATTACAAAATCAAAAGTCACAGAAATTATTATAAGCATATGATTCCATCCAAGCAATAATTTATTGGGATTATATGCCATGGGTTATATAAACAACAAAGTACAGATCATAAATGAACAAGACTATTTTGCTATACCAGAAAATCGTACATCCAACTCACATCTATCCACAATACAGAGTCTTGGAGTCAAAATATATGGTTATATACCAGAATTCAATCCAATAATGATACAGTAAAGAAGTCAGTATGTGAATTGCTTTGAAATTAAAAAAAATAACACTTCAAGTATAAAATATTAGACCTACTTATAAATTAAAAGTAAATGGTGCTTTTATTTCTTCTAATCCTTCGTGCAATAATTGATCTATTACAAATAACAGTTATCTTTGAAATAGCATGAACTGGGAAATCTGCAAAATGGAATCAAATAAATGACCATAAAAAATGTCTGTCAAAAGTAAAGAGCTAGGGGCTGGCCCCGTGGCCGAGTGGTTAAGTTCGTGCGCTCCACTGCAGGAGGCCCAGTGTTTCGTTGGTTCGAATCCTGGGCGCAGACACGGCACTGCTCATCAAATCACGCTGAGGCAGCGTCCCACATGCCACAACTAGAAGGACCCACAACAAAGAATATACAACTATGTACCGGGGGGCTTTGGGGAGAAAAAGGAAAAAATAAAATCTTAAAAAAAAAAAAAAAAAGTGAGGAGCTAGCCATTTCCAAGAACTAAAGACATTCAATGATTTAGTTCTAAAAACAGTACTGCACACTTACAGGGCACAAATATGAGACAGATACACTGCTTGTGTTAGAGAAATCTGCATTCTAATGGAGGACACAAGCAGATAAACCGATCAGTTTAATGTAAGGAGACCAAGTGTTATCCCAGAACCATTATAGGATGTTGACTTGGGAAGAAAGATAAATGATATCATTACAGTAATTCCTATTGTGATTACAAGAAAACAGTGAAATTGAGAAATAACAACAGGAAATATTTAACTTGAAATAATGTACAGTTATTAACTTCTTGGGAAAAATGACTTAGAGATCTCTCCAAGATCAGCAATCACAAATGGTATTATTCAATTTGTAAAACTGAATTTGTTTAATTTGATATAAACAACTTTACTCTTGATGGTGTATCTAGCTCTAAGATTTCTCTATCAAAACAAACAGGTAAATAGAAAACTCATTTAATGTAAGATTTTCTAGCTTAAATGTTACAAGGTACAGCTGTTGAAATTACTGGTATAATCTTTTTAAGCAAATAAGTTCAAAGTTAAAATAATATGCTCAATCAGAAGATTATCTTTGGTTGGATTTGGTGTCATCAGAACAACCCTATTGAGTATAGAGAGAATAACATTTTGGGCATGGAAAATAACATATACCTCATGTGTCACAGGTCATATTTCCATATGGAGGGGAAAATAACCCTCTAGCAGTTTAAACTGGTATCATAAGTCTAAATAAATTGTAGTGTTCACAGATTCTATTATGCACAGTAGAGTTTATATTTATTTTATACACAATCCAGTAAATTCTGTTAGCTGACTACCAAGGAAAAACAGATTAAAGGCACTGCTTCTACATGGAGGGGCAATGTATATCCAAAAGAAAGCAATGAAATCAAAGAGGCTACAAAGGAAGATAACTTTAAAGGAGACATGGGGAAAAGCTTAGTCCCCCAGGAAAAGTTCACTGAGATAACAGCTCTAAACACCAACTAGCTTAAGAATAGATGAAATAGAAAAATAATATTAGTTTATCAAAATCTCACCATGTATGAAAAAACTTACACAATCTTGGATTGCATTATTGTATAGCCAAAAAATTAAAGACGAAATCATTATCCCACTGCCTTTGCGATAATGGGACAAAAAATAGTTTATAAAGTACTACAATTTCTGAGAGACATAGTGAAATGGAGTCCACCTATAGGAAAAATATCAGCATGGTATGAGGTGAAGTCTAGGAAATAGTTACAAAAATCAAAAGTTTGCAAATGAGAAGGTTTCTGGGGAAAGAACAACTACAGAAAAGTCTTATTTCTCTTGTGATCCAGGGTCCAACTAAATTGTGGCAGCTCTACCTGATCAAGGGGCAGCTGTAACGTGGAAAATTGTGTTTTGATACCTGAGAAGGACAGACTGGAGACTGATGGTCAAGGGTGACATGCCCTGGGCCTGACCTCAATCTCTGAAACTAGAGACAGGGAACAACAGATCTGGACAGCAGAGATCACAGCCCAGGAAAATGTGTGCCTGTGTATATTCTCTTTAGCTGTACTGGTGTTTAAAACACAAATGCGTGGATGTTACTAATTATCTGAATGTTAGTAACAAACCAGTTAGTTCTTATACTTCTTTCTAAATATTTTAACATTTGGGTTTATCCTGAGGTCTCAGAACTAGGCAATTTTAGTAGCATTATGGAATACTTTAATCTCGATCTAGTTTTAAAATAAGTCGAAGATCTGGACTGAAAATCTGAGGATATAGTTTTAGTGTACAAACTAAACAGATGTATAGACTTGAGCTAAGACGCTCACTTTTCTTGATACTAAAAATCCTTGTGGGAAACAGCAGATTAATGATTTTGAAACTTTTTTTATTACAACCTAAAGCAATACATTTTACATCATGATCCAGTATATATAACTGAAAGAAATGTTTCACAAAACAGCACTTCCGCTCACTGTGTGCAGTCTCTGATCTGTGCTCTGTCATGGCCGCTAAAAAGCGTTGTCAGTGTGCACTTTACTGATTACAGCGCACCATTAATGCGCCACAATCTGTAGCCTGAGTATCACTGGAGCTGGCCTGCCTCCTGTTTTTGAATGGCCTGCAAGCTAAGGAAAGTTTTTATATTCTGAAATGGTTGGGGAAAAAAATATAAATAAAAATATTTCATGACACTGGGAATTTACATAACATTCAAATTTCAGTATTCGTAAATAAAATTTTACTGGAATATGGCCAAACTCCTTCCTTTACATATTGTCTGCAGCTACTTCCTCATTACAATGGTGAAGTTGAGAAGCTACGACAGAGATTATATGGCTGTAAATCCTAAAGTGTTTATTTGTTGGCTCTTTACAGCAAAAGGTGGCTGACTCCTGCACTGAAGGACATTTACAGTTTTTTCTGCCTTGAATATCCATAGTTCTAAGTCCTTCCTTCATGTCTTACTGGGCTAAACGGAAACTAAATGGTAGCTATGTGATAGTGGAAAGGAAATGCTATGAAAAAGTATGAGTTCTTGGTGAGTTATTTAGGTATCAGATTTCTATTTCATTCTGTGCTTGAAAACAAGAATGAAAAGTGGGTAAACTGACAGTATTTGGAGGTAGTATAAAGATTAAAATCCTTCACAGACTGTCCCTGTGAGTTCACAGGGCTTTAACTTGCAGCCCTTAAGTGTCTCAGTTTTATGATGAACCCAGTAGCTTGGTAACGGTTTAGCAGGGATTAGTTCTGAACATAAAATGCCCAGTTCTGAGGCATCGTATTAACATAGACATGCCAAATTCACAATGATAAAACACGCAGTGGGTGGAGAAAATGAAGCCAGTGGCTTTTCTTCACTTTTATATACTTTATCTGAGTTGACAGTGTGTTCCAACTGTCCTTTTTCAATCTTTCCTTGTTCATATTAGACCTCTAAATAAACACCAGATTTGTTCAATAAAATCTTATTTGTTCTTTCTGCCTCCAGACTCTCCAACTTAAATCTTGCTGGATACAGCTGACAGATTGTTTCTTAATCATATTTTGATTTTGTCATTCCCTGTTCAAAATTCTTCCATGGATGATTGAGATCCAGCTTTTTTTCTCTAGGATATGTGTATTTGGCAAAGTCACTGTCCCTGCCTTTTGACAATTTTCAAGAGTAGTCATGAACAAATAGCACTTTTCTGTCCCTGGTGCCCTCGCTTCCCTTCTACACCTGGTTTCTCCCCCAGGTTTAAACTTGACCAACATGCCATCCACGTTGTGTTTCTGTGTGTTTTAATGTTATTTTACAAAATTTTGTTTTAGGAACATAGTTGGGAATAAAGCAGTATAAGGATAAATATCAGCTTTTTAGAAAATATACAAAACTTTTTTTGTTTGTATTGTATTGAAGTATATTCTTTCCTGGGCAATATTACAACTGATTACTATCATCATCACTCATAAAATCCTCAGACAATGTAGGAATAAGGTAATCAAGGAAGTTTTACATTTTGCATTGTTTCAAGTTACGTAAATTATACCCTTCTCTTCTATTAGTAAGATCAAAAAGTGAAATCTACTTTATGATAAATAATAATTTCATTTGTTCTACCATTCACTTATCCAACCACGTGTTTTTGGGGTACATGTTTTATGCCAGGTACTCTGGCAGGTCTTGGAGCCCTTGTGGAGCTTAAAATCTCATAGGTGAGGAGGCACTACCAAGTAATTACACAAATATGGGCCGCCAATTACAATTCTGATACATGCTCTGAAGAAAAAGTACACTCTGCATAGTACACTGTGCTATGAAAGGTTATAACAAGGGAAGCTAACTTAGTCTAGGATATCAGGTAAGTCTTCTCAGAGTTTATGATGCAAAGATCTGAAGGAGTCAGCCAGGCAAATGTAGGTAAATGGAAAGCATTTCTTGATCATTAAAAAAAATTCAAGGGGCCAGCCTGGTGGCGTAGAGGTTAACTTCTCCCACTCCGCTTCGGCGGCCCAGGGTTCCCCAGTTCGGATCCCAGGTGCAGACCTATGCACCACTTATCAAGCCATGCTGGGCAGGTGTCCCACATATAAAATATAGGAAGATGGGCACACATGTTAGCTCAGAGACAACCTTCCTTAGCAAAAAGAGGAGGATTGGTGGCAGATGTTAGCTCAGGGCTAATCTTCCTCAGGGGAAAAAAAATTCAATTATAGACAGACTTTTCTGAATCTCTCATATTCTTCAATGACTAGAAATACACCGATTTCCTGAATTCTATAGTTATAATGTGTAAACATATAAACACCAAGGGAAAATTCTAGTTTATGTACTATATACAAGGCTTTATATTTGTTGCTTCTATAATTAACTCAAATTAAAGGATTCCACAAATAGGCAAGTGTTCTCATGTAGGAATCTTGTCCATAACTGGCTGAATTTTACATATAGGTATTGCCACCATCCTCACATATCTCTGCCACTTGGGGCCACAGAAGCTTTGGATCCACTGTAACTAGTGGGAGTATATGCTTTCCAGAAGAAAAAAGTAAATAATATTGTCAAGTGTTTTTAAAGAATGAAATTTGATATTAGAAAATAAAAACAAATTTATAACATATTTTATACTCTAAAACATTCAGAATTCAATAAAAAAAATTTGGATTTTCCTTAGAGCAACCTAAAGAGGGACACAGAGAGCCATCATCTACAAAATAAACTCAGGATAAACATTGTAATCTAAAACTACAATATAAAGTGGCTGGAAAACATAACCACTACAATATGATAGAATTGCTCAGCAATATTTTTCTTTTAAATTCGCCAATTTAGTTTATCTTTCCCAATTGTTTACATATTTCTCCAATGTACATAAGTACCTCAGAGGGTAAAATAATAAAAACCTATACTGATTTCAAGCTTAGTTTCTGGAGGATCCTATGTAGTTTACCATATGTGTAGACATTATATCCAAATCAGTGTGCAGGCAATTTAACCAAAATGTAAAAAAACTTCTCTATCTCAATATAAACTACATGTGTACCCTCAAAAAAGCAGGCTTGTTATTCAATGTTACATGTTTCATGGAATATACAGACCTTTTCTTCATGCTATTAGCTGCACGTATTTAGAGCATTCATACATTCTGATTTGCCAAGACAATCCAATCCAAGCTCACACCAGTTGCCTAGGTATAATTCTACATATGAGCCCTTTCTCTTCTGGAATTGTCCTAGTTTACATGAAAAATTATATGAATACTTTAACTTTATTGGAACAAAAGAGAAAACTTCCTTTAAAAATTATGTTATCATCGAATATATGATATAGGTACTATACTCTATTATTTTGTGAAACAAAAATATTTTCCAATCACCACATCAAAGTAGATGATATATTTCTTAGAAGGGATAAATTTGTCTGCTACTGATGACAAAGTCTTCGTTTTCAGTTGTTTCTGTAGCAGATAGTTCAGTATGCCATCCACGACTTTTAGAGGGTCACTCACAGTCTACTATGGATTTACATGTTGTTATGCATTATTTCCTCTCTCTCTACAGAAGATGCATTCCTGTATGTTTTACTTCTAATTTCTCTCCTGAGAGACTAGGAGACAGTGTGTTACCCCTGACTATATTTCTTAGGTAAATTCTTCTACTAAACACACTTTCTCTGACTTCTCATCAATACTTGATTTTATATAAGATTGTTGGAATACAGTTCCAGCTCAGCTAGTCAATGAGTATATAAGAGTCATAATAATTTTAGTGAATGAAAAAATAATATTGGTTTGAGGGCATTACTAAAACCATTCTTGACAAATCACGTCTTCTTTGTGTTCATCATCTTTATTGACTAAAAGATTTCCATACTGAAATACTAAACTGTGCAGTTTGAAAGGTTTTATTTATGATGAAACACTATGATTTCCAGTCTCAGAGGGTATTGTTTTCATGTCAGAAATTATCTACGATGGAAAAATCTTTGTTAACATCTACATTCAGTAAACATTTGTTTTATTTTTTGGACAATTCTATTTATTTGTAAGGAAAAAAGTAATTTGGACAAGATGCTGAACATATTAAGTCAATTCAAAAAGAGCGATTCCTCTGAACACAGATTCAACTAAAGCTGAATTAGAACATCCTTGAGGGTAAATTGAGTAAATTTAATTGGTGCAGAAATTCCATTTACATTTCCCTCAACTCATTGCTTTTTCTATCCTATAAATTATCCTTCTAAATTCAGAAGTGTCCCTGCTCCCTTCCAAAGCGAACTTTTCTATTTGGTCTGAGCCCTTCCTGATTTACGACGTTCTTTTTGCATTATTTCTCTTATCCTTATCAAGCATCTTCATTTTTACATGAAGATGGGGGGTTTTTTCCCCCCTCTTCCGCCTAACAGTCATAGATTTTCCTTCCATGAATAAAACTGTGCAAAGTCACTTGAACCTCTACCATTTTTCCTCTTTTGTTTCATTGTCACATTTCTCCAATGAGACAACATCTTGTCTGGTTCGTCAGTTTCTTTTCCAAATACTTGCGCATCCCACAACTCTGTATTTGTTTCTACTGCTCTTCTGAAATGTCTCCAAGGTAACCAAAGGTTACTTATCATGTAATCAAGGGGTCTGGTTTTAGTCTTCTTCTAATGACTTTTATGTATTATTTACCACTTCCATGTAAATGTGCATCCCCCATATTCAATAGCTAAGTTAAGTGTCAACTTTACTGAAGGATAATTTACATAGATTACAAATGTGACCATTTCGAACGTCTACTTCTTTGAGTTAGGACAACTTATACATCCATGTAGCCACCAGTACAATCTGCTTCCCTAAAAGTTCCATTGGGCCTATTTCCAGTCAATCCTCTCTACACCCCTAACCCCAGGCAACCACTGCCCTGCATTCCATGCTATAAAAAAGATTTGGTCTTTTCTACTGTTTCATAAAAAATAAAATCATACAATATGAATTCATTTAAGCCAGGCTTTTCTTGCACAATGTTTCTGACATTCATGCATTTTACCACAAGCATCAGTAGTTCTTTTTTTTTATTGCCTAGTAGTAATCTGTCATATGAATATACAAGCATTTGTTTATCTATTTATTTTTTGATGAATATAGTAATTGTTTGCAGTTTGTGCTTATTATGAGTGTTGCCATGAAATTTTATGTCTCATGTGGATGTATGTTTGCATCTCCCTTGAATAATTACTACAGATGAATTGCTGGGTCAAATTTTAAGTGACTGTTTAACTATAAAACACAGCCAAACCGTTTTACAGAGTTGTACCACTTTACACTCTAAACCAACAATGTATGAGATCCTTAGGATTTTCTATATACATAATAATTTCCCTGTAATTAAAAACAGTTTTACTTCCTCCTCTCCAATCCGTATGTCTTTTATTTTTATTTCTTGTCTTACTGCACTACTTAGATCCTCCAGTAAAATGCTGAATTAAAGTGTTGAGAGGCAAATCCTTCCCGTCTTCTCAACCTCGTTTGGTTTTTCACTGTTAAGTATGACATTAGTTGTTGGTTTTTCGAAGATACCAATTTTAGGTTAAGTTTGTTCCCTTCGGGACCAATTTTTCTGAGAGATTTTATCATGAATCGGTGTTGAATTTTAACAAATGCTTTTTCTGCATCAATTAAAAATGAAAAAACAATATTTCATATATATTCACATATTAACTATTTCTTGCACTTTTCTTTGTGTGTATCTAAGTTTTCATCTGGTATCATTAACCCTCTACTTGAAAGAGTTTCTTTTGACAGTTCCTATAGTACACGTGTTGGCAATACATTTTATCATCTTTTCTTGTCTGAAAAAGTCTTTATTCCTCCTTCATTTTTGAAGAATATTTTCATTGGATAAAGAATTCCAGGTGACAAGTCTTTTCTATCAGCACTTTAAAGATGTCCCATTATCTTCTGGTTTGCAAGTCTCTTACTAAAAGTTGGTGATAATTTTTATTTTGGTAAGTAATGTATTTTTTCTAACAGCTCTTTAAAAACTGTAAGTTAAATTTAAATTATCATACATTAAAATTGACTTTTTTACTTTGTGTGTATATTTCTGAGATTTACATGTATGGATTCATGTATCAACTCCACTATCTGAAGACAGAATAATACCATCACCCTAAGAATTCTCTTGTACTGTTCCTTTAACAGTAGCACCTTCTCCCTACTCATAACCCCTGGCCCCCACTGATCTGTTTTCGACTGGTGTAGTTTTGTCTTTTTGAGGATTTCCAAAGGAATGGAAACAAAATATTCAAGAGCTTTGAGATGAGCTTTTCTTACTCATAATAACGTCCTTGAGATTCATCCAAGTAGAAGCTTTATCAATACTTTGCTCCTTTTTCTGCTCAGTCATATTTCATTATTTGAATGCACCATAGTTTTTTTATCCTTTTAAACACTGAAGGAAATTTGAGTTTTTCCATATGACAAATAAAGCTGCTATGAACACTCATGTACAAGTTTTGAGTGACCATAAGTTTTCAGTTCTCTAGGGAAAATATCACGGAATGGGATTAAGGAGTCATATGGTATGTGGATGCTTACCTTAATAAGACACTCCCAAACCATTTTCCTCAGTGGTTGCCATTTTGCTTTCTCAAAGCCATGGATGTGAGTGCCAGTTGGCTCTATATTCTCACCAGCACTTGGGATTATCAATATTTCTTATTTTAGCCATTCTAGTATGTTTGTAATACTGATTCATTGTGGTTTTAATTTGCACTCACCTACTGCCTAATGATGTTGACCATCTTTTTATGTGCTTATTGGATATCTTCATGTCATCAATGGTGAAGTATCTGTTCAAGTTATTTTTTTTTCCAGTTTTAAAATTTTTTAATTTCATTATTACTTCAGTGTCTTTTCTAAAGTGAAGACATACAATTAATCTTTTAATGTTGATTTTCTTTTTCAAGTTTGTTTTTCTAATTTTACTCTAGGGACTATCTTGCTCCAAAGAACTTGGCACAGTATTTCTGATTTGAATGTACCTGCTACATCTTTTGGATACAGAAGTTACTTGTGTTTGTGTTTGTGTGTGTGCGTGTGTGTGTGTATTTCATGGACAATGTCTCTTTTTTTAGGTGTGTTTTATGGGATAGCTATAGGCTTGCTACTCTTATTCCAAGCATGTGGATTATTATTTATTTTTTTAATTGAGGTTAACACTGGATTCTAACATTATATAAATGTCAGGTGTACATCATTATATTTCAATTTCTGTGCAGACCACATCATGTTCACCACCCAAAGAATAATTACCATCAACCATCATACTCAAGCTACTTTTAAATGAGTTGTTGATTTGCTTATTGTTGATGACTGCTTTTTGAGATTTTACCTTTAATGCCAGTTTCTAACAGCTCCATTATGATGTTCCCTGGTGTTTTTTTCTTTGTGTTGATCTTGCTTGCAGTTAGTTGAATTTCTTGGATCTTAGCACTTAGAGTTTTCAAATTATTTGGCTATTATTTCTTCAAACATGCATATATTGTCTTGATCTCCTTCTTCTTGGACTCCAATTACATGTATATTAAACTGCTTGATTTATCTCATAGGCTCCTGTGTCTCTGTTCCCTTTTAATTTAGTCTTTTTTTTTCTGCTTCAGTTTGGAAGGATGCTATATCTTGTAGATCATTATTATTGTCTTAGTGTATAATAAACTGTTAAATACATCAAATGAATTTTTCAGTTTAGACTTTCTAGTTTTAATTTCTCAGAGTTCTAGTTTTTTCTTTTTTACATTGTTCATTTCTCTCCACCTTGTGTTTCTGTTTTCCTTTAAATACCTAAACATCTTTATAACAGCTGATAATCTTTGTCTTTTAAATCCATCATCTCTGCCATTTTTATCATCTGATTTTTATTCTGCTTTTGTGCTACATTTTACTGCTTCGTCTCATGTCCAGTAATTTTTTTGGATGCTGGGAATCATGAGTAAGTTACCAGTGGATCAATTTGATCATTTTGAGGCCTATTTTTAAGATTTCTTTTAGGGTGGCCTAGACTATCCTTTAGTCTAGAAATAATTTAACTCTGACACTAATGTGTCACCCTCTGGGCTCTCTACTCATTGTCCCAGGTAATCAGTGAGGACTCACCACTCTTGCACGGCAGAGCTAGAAAAACACTTTCTCCTCTGTAGGCTATGAAAATTGTTTACCTCAAAGCCCTTTGGTCATGTTGTGCCAGGTCTTATGGAATGTCTTCCCGTATATGGGCAGTTTAGTATTCAGCAAAGATTCAAGGGGCCCATATGCAGGTTTCTGGAACTATTTTACTGTGTAGCACCTTTCTCTATGAAACTCTGCTCCACAGCTACCTGAACTCTAAACTCTAATTCAGAAAGACTGCTTTGTTTGTTTTACTTGAGATTCCCCTTCTTTCACAAAAACCCAGAATGTGCCTCCAGGCAAAATGTCAGCGAAATCATAGAGCCCAACTTAATTGCTTCCATGATTTCAGAGATTACAGGCTTCATTGGCCTATTGTCCAAGGTCTAAAAGCAGTTGATTTACACATTTTTTTGAATTTTCTAGTGGTTACAATTAGAGGCCAAGTCCACTCCCTACTTTCTACCAAGACAAAAGAGGAAACCACACTAAGTTTTTTAGAGTTTTCCTTCAAAACATTATGTCACTGCACCTTTCTCCCTGTTCCTGTCAACATCCTACACATGACCTTCTACTCAATCCAGATTACTTAAAGAAGCTTTAATCTTGACTAAAGACTCTCCTTGTTATCCCATGGGTTTTAATTTGATCTCCTCATTTTTGAAAACATAGAGAAGGTGAGACAAGAATCCTTAAACATATACAGCATGATATGTAACAGATACTCAAAGATATTCTGATCTTCACATTAGATTATAATATTTACATTTAGGCAATCTGGCTGTTACAGTTGTTAAAACACTGACTGTCAATGTTGAGTCAAGTGACACAGCTAATCAACCAGGCATCCCTTTTCCATCTTGTTGATTCATATGGAAATCTTCTCTTTTGAAGATCTCATTTCTGAAGGATCATTTCTTTAGTTAAAGTTATGTTATACTGTGATCTCTTGATATTCTGATAACCCAACTAACTCAGGTATCTAACAATCTTCAGTAGCTATTTGAAAACTGTAATGAGATCCTTTGATAAATGTCATTTAACTATCATAACAGTAATAATTCAAGTGATCATCTGTTCATATGCCAATAAATATCTCTAAAGAATAATTTAGAAAGATAAAATTTTAAAAATTATACATAAAATACTTGAGTAAAAATGGTTGACTATAAATTCCTAAATTTTCTGAGATTTAGCACAATAAGTGAAGCATTTTTCCCCTAATGTGAAAATGGATCTATCATTTGCAAAAACATGGAATGTCACACAAAACATCATCGGTGTATGTTTGTGAAATTTTCCTAAAATGTTAGTGACATCAGTAAGCAACAACTGTAGGAAATAAGGATACACATGGCTGCTTAGGCAGAATTATGGAAAGAAGAGACAATGGTACCTAAGTGTCAGTTAACAAAATTTATCAAAAGTAATAATCAAAAATAGGAAGGGACATGCTTTCTGCAGTCAGTGTAGTTCAATCTTAAGCAACATAACAATAAATTGTGGTTGGCAGTGAAATTATACCAGTTGAGCTTGGTTCTCAGCCAAATGAAGTGAAATTTATCTTTTTAAACAAAGTTTTCAAGGAGAACATGTATCCAGGACACCATGTAATAAATAAAATAGAAAAGAATAGTTTCCCATACCCATTTAAGGAAAACCTGTGAAAACTTAGTATAGAAAGGAATTACTGATACTATATGAGTATAGTATATAGTTTCAAGCTATATCCTTATGTAGTATAACAATTATAGACAATTAAATAAAAACTATAAAGATCATTATCAATAATATCTAAATTTAATTTTCATTTTGATGATGTCATTATTTCTTGCTCTACCTGGGTTGGAAAACTACAGGCAAATCCAGCCTACAGCTTGTTTTTGTATGGCCAATAAGCTAACAACGGGTTTTATATTGTTAAAGGGTTGTAAAAATAAAACAGCACAGAAAATAAAGAATATACAACAGAGACTGATTGTTCATCCACAATCTAGACCTTTAAAGTTTGCAAACCCTTGTTCTAGAGTACTTCTGGATTTAAGATACATCTAGAGAACAAAGACAAATGCTGAATTTCTTAAAATGAAAATTTGCATTGTATGCAAATTCTTTAGAAATAAAAATATTTACTATGCAAATCTGCAAAATTTGCTCATACTTCCATTTCGTAATTGTGCATTAAGAACTCAGTCATATTAGTGTAAAAATTGAAACTTTAACTACATAAAATGTTTTTTTTAAAAAAGTTTCGAATAGTCACTAAACATAACCACAGGACTCATGTCCACTGCTACTCTTATAATGTAAATTTTAATAGCAGTTGTGATAAAAAGTAGGTGACTACTGTACCATGTCATCTCCCAGAAGTGGTACAGAAATTAATCATGTATGTATTATTTTAAATAGATTAGCAAGATACTGACAGAGTTAGGAAGACTAAAACTGAAAATTCAGAATTGTTAGTGTAAAAAACATAATACTTTTACATCAATATTCTTTAGTGAGCATTTGACTTACAGAATCCAGCTTACAGATTTATTCTTATCTATTTGAAATTTTTGATATAACAATGCAATAGCACCACCTTTCTTTTCAGGAATGAGATATATCTGCTGTTATCAATTTTCACAATCTTACATTTAAGTAATAGAATTAAAACAAAGTAGTATTTCAAAAATTATGAGCAAAAGAGATAATACAAAGATAAACTGTCATCTTTTGTCTTAGAAAAATGATTTTTCAGTTCTGATTTCAAGAATAGAAAAAAACCCTAAAGTACTATTTATCAAAAGTAAGGAATAAAGGGGCCATCCCAGGGCCTAGTGGTTAAGCTAGCGCTCTCCACTTCGGTGGTCCAGGGTTCACCAGTCTGGATCCTGGGCATGGATCTATTCACTGCTTATCAAGCTATGCTGTGGCAGGTGTCCCACAAGTAAAATAGAGGAAAATGGGCACTCATGTTAGCTCATCTTTTAGCTGAGGCCAATCTTCCTCACCAAAAAGAGGAGGATTGGCAGCAGATGTTAGCTCATGGCTAACCTTGGTCAACACAAAAAAAATGAGATTGAAAAAAGGAATAAAAATTATAGAAACATATAGTTAAATATTTTTGGAGACCTTGTAATACAATTTTAATTGTTTAAGAGTTTTGTAATAAAAATATTACCCCGAAGATTCTGGCTAGAATTGGAACAAATATCAACCAAATGCTTTATCTAGGGGTAAAGTTCGTATACTCTTGTCATCATTTACTCAAAAAGATGGGAGAAATAAGGTCATGTTACTTCATTATTTTCAGCTCATCAGAAATTTAGATAAGGATTTGGTTACAGAAGAGAAGTAGTAAATGATAAAGCATAATTGATAATACTATGGCTTGAATTTGGAGAAACAAAAAGTATATATGACCTGACAAATTTCCGACACCATGTCCGAAAGTAAATAACAAGGAATCAATCAACATTTTGCTCATCTTGGACCACAACCAGCCTTTATAACTTCAACAAAAGTGTAAGCATATGAATTGATAACCCCAATATACCATTTCTTTCTTCCTTTTTTTTAAAAGATACTTCTGATTTACTGAAAGGCATAGAGTTATAGATCAAGAGTCAGCAATTTTTTTCTGTAAGAGTCAGACAGTAAATATCTTAGGCTTTCTGGGTTGTATGGTCTCTGCTGCAGTCAATCAACTTGGCCATTGCAGCACAAAAGCAATTTACATAACACATAAAAGAATGGCGTATCAGGGTTCCAACTTTATTTATAAAAACAGGTGGCTGCCATATCTGGCAGCCAGGCCATAGTTTGTTGACCCCTGTTATAGAGAATAATGTAATGATAATCAACACTCAGTTTAAGAAATAAAAATTATATACTTGAAGTACTTGTGTAACCCTCTCTGATCCCCTTCCCCTAGAAGCAACTACAGTAAATTAATCATCTCTATTCACATTTTTATAATTTTACAATATATGAATGAATCTCTAAGAAAGATATTGTATCTTTATCCATGTGTTAAAGTTTTTGTGGTCAATATTATTTTTGTGACATTGCATTGCACTACTGCATAGTATTACACTGTATAACCGTACCATTTATTTGTCCACTCTTCTGTTAACGTACATTTAGGTTGTTTGTAGTTTGCCCTTGGCAAAAACACTGTTATAAACATTTTATATGTACATCTGCTTGTGTACATATACAAAAATTACTTCACGATATACATGTAAGAATGAAATTGCTGAGTCAATGTATCTTTAAAAATTAAACTTTATAAGATAGTGCAAAATTATACTTTAAGTGTTTATATCAATTTATACTCCCTCTAGGAGATTGTACATCCTTAATACATGGATTTTAAAAATATATTTTGTACCAATTGGATGGGTTTTAAATATATATTTTGTATCAACTGTATACAAATATACATTTTGTTCCATTTACCTGATGATAAATGAGGCTGAATTTTTTTTTACAGGTTTATTGGTCACCTGCATTTTCCTCATCTGCAAATTAATGGTTTCATGTTTTATCCATTGTTCTATGGAATTGTGTTTTCTTATTTATTGGTAGTTTTTTGTGTAATCTGGATATCGACCTTGGTCAATTATCAGTGTTAGAAATACATCTTTCCAGTCTGTGGGTGAACTTTTCACTTTTATTAAAATTGTGGTAAAATACACAGAACAAAAATTTCCATTTTAACCTTTTGAAGTGGTAAGCATATTCACAATGCTGTGTAAACAATCTCCAGAACTTTTTCATCTTCAACTAAAACTCTATACCCATTAACTCCCTATTTCTCCCTCATCCCAGCTCCTGGCAACTATCATTCTACTTTGTGTTTCCACAAATTTGACTATTCCAGATACTTCATATAAGGGGAATCATACAGTCTTTTGTGATTTGCTTATTTCACCTAGCATAATGTCCTCAAGGGTACATCCATGTTGTAGCATGTGTCAGAATTTTATTCCTTTTTACAAATGAATAATATTCCATTGTGTGTGTGTGTATATATATATATACACACCACATTTTGTTTATATATTTATCTATAGATGGACACTTGGCTTGCTTGCACTCCTTGGCTATTTTGAATAATTCTGCTATGAACATGAGTGTACAAATATATCTTTTGGATCTTGTCTTCAATTCTTTTAGATATATACCCAGAAGTGGAATTGCTGATTTACGTGATAAATCTATTTTTAATTTTTTGAGGAACTTCCATACTGTTTTCCATACTGGCTACACCATTTTAGGTTCCCACCAAGAGTGTACAAGTTTTCCAATTTCTCCACATCTTCACTAACATGTTATTTTCTGTTTTTCTGATAGTAGCCATCCCAATGAGTGTGAGGTGATATCTCATAGCTTTGACATGCCCATTTTTAAATTGAGTTATTTCTAACTTTCTTGTTAACTTGTAGTTTTTCATATATTCTCAATACTAACCCCTCAATAGACACATGGTTTGTAAATATTTTCTCCCTTTCTGTAGGTTGACTTTTCATTCTGTTGATCATATCCTCTGATGTATAAAAGTTTTTAATTCTGATGAAGTCCAATTTATCTATTTTTACTTTTGTTCTCCATGCTTTGGCATCATATCCAAGAAACCACTGGTAAATCCAATGCCATGGAGCTTTTCCCCTATGCTTTTTTAAGAGTTTTCTAGTTTTAAGTCTTACATTTAGGTCTTTGATCCATTTTGAGTTAATGTTTGTAGACGGTGTAAGGTTAAATGTTCAAATTCATTCTTTTACATGTGGATATCTAGTTTTTTGCAACATGGTTTGTTGATAAGACTGTCTTTTCTCCATTGAATGGTCTTGGCCACGTCAAAAATCATTTGATTATATATGGAAGGGGTAATTTCCAGGCTAGAGATTCTATTCCATTGGTCTATATATCTGTGTTCATGTCAGTACCACAGTGTTTTGATTACTGCAGTTTTGTTATGAATATTGAAATCAGAAAATATGAGACCATCAACTTTGTTCTTCTTTTTCATGATCATTTTGGCTAATTGGGGTTCCTTGAGATTTATATGAATTGTAGTATGGATTTTGCTATTTTTGCAATAAACCCCATTGGGATTTTGATAGGGATTGCATTAAATCTGTATAGCACTTTGGGTAGTATTGATATCAACAATATTAACTCTCCTAATACATTAACATGGAAGATCCTTCCAATCATTTGTGTATTCTTTCATTTCTCTCATCAATGTTTTTTAGTTTTAAGAGTACAAGTCTTTTAACCTCCTTAGTTAAGTTTATTCATAAATACTTTATTATTTTTGAATGGAATTGCTTTCCTGATTTCCTCTTTGGATTTTTCAGTGTTAGTGTATAGAAATGCAACTGATTTTGTGGGATTTTGTAACCTGTAACACTGCTGAATTCATTTATTAGTTCTAACAGGTGTTTTGTCATATGCAAACAGTTAATTTTACTTTTTCCTAATTTTTTTAATTTTAATTTTATTTTTAAAGATTGGCCATGAGCTAACATCTGTTGCCAATCTTCCTCTTTTTTTCTCTTCTCCCCAAAGGCCTCCAGTACATAGTTGTACATTCTAGTTGTAGGTCCTTCTAGTTATGCTATGTAGGACATTGCCTCAGCATGGCTTGATGAGTGGTGCTAGGTCTGCACCCAGGATCCAAACCAGTGAAACCTTGGGGCGCTGAAGCGGAGCATTTGAACTTAACCACGGGGCTGGCCCCTTCCTTTCTAATTTGGATACCTTTCAGTTCTTTTTCATACATAATTACTCTGACTAGGACTTCCAGTACTATGTTGAATAGAAGTAGTGAAAGTAGGCATCCCTATCTTATTCCTGATCTTAGAGTAAAAGCTTTCAGTCTTTCACTATTGAGTATGATGTTAGGTGTGGATTTTTCATATATGGGCTTTACGACACTGAGATAGTTTCCTTCTGTTCCTAGTTTAAGTATTTTTATCATAAAAGAGTGTTGAACTTTTTCAAATGCTTTTTCTGCATAATTGAGATGATAATGTGGTTCTTTTCCTTCATGCTACTAAAGTGCTATCTTGCATTGATCAATTTTCATGTTTTAAAACATCCTTGCACTCCAGGAATAAATCTCTCTTGGTCATGTGTATAATCCTTTTAATATGCTGCAGAATTTGGCTTGCTAGTATTTTGTTGAGGAATTTTGCATCAATGTTCATAAAGGATTTTGGTCTGTATTTTCTTTTAGAGTCTTTGGTTTTGTTTGGTATCAGGGAAATGTTGGCCTCACATAATTAGTTTGGAAGTATTCACTTCTCTTCAATTTTTAGAAGAGTTTGAGGAGGACCTGTATTAATTCTTCTTAAACATTTGGAAGAATGTACCAGTGAAGCCATTGATCCTAAGTTTTTCTTTGTTGGGAGACTTTTGATTATTGATTCTATTACCTTACTCATTTTGGGTCTGTTCTGATTTTCTATTTTTCATGATTCAGTGTGGGCAAGTTGTGTGTTTCTAGGAATTTGTCCATTTCATCTAGGTTATCCAAGTTGTTGGCATATGATTGTTCATAGTATTTACTTCTAATCATTTTTATGTCTGTAACATAGAATGTAATGTTCCCACTTTTATTTCTGATTTTAGTTATATGTATCTCTCTTTTGTTCTTGGTTAATCTAGCTAAACATTTGTCATTTTTATATTAATCTTTACAAGAAAAAATTCTTGGTTTTGTTGATTTTCTCTATTATTTTTCTATTCTCTATTTTGTTTATCTCTGCTCTAATCTTTATTATTTACTTTCTTCTGTCAGCTTTGGGTTTAGTTTGTTCTCTTTTTAGTTCCTTAAGGTGTAAGGTAAGGTTATTGATCTTTCATCTTTCTTCTTCTAATGTAAACTTTTATAGCTATAAATTTCCTTCTTAGCATGGTTTTTGCCACATCCTGTAGTTTTGGTATGTTGTATTTCACTTTTCATTTGTCTCAAGATCTTTCTAATTTTCCTTGTGATTTCTTCTTTAACCTAATGGTTATTTAGACTGCGTTGTTTAATTTCTACGTATTTGTGGATTTTCCAATTTTCCTTTTGCTACTGATTTCTAGTTTCATTCCATTATGAATAGAAAAGATAGTCTGTATGATTTCAATCATGTTAAATGTATTAAAACTTGTTTTATGTTCTAACCTATAGTCCATCCTCGAAAATGGTCCACGTGCACTTGAGAAAAATATGTATTCTGTTGTTGGGTGGAGGGTTATGCACATGTTTGTTAGGACCAACTCATTTACAGTGTTGTTCAAGTCATCTATTTCCTTCTTCTATCTTGTGGTTTTATCCACTACTAAAGGTGAAGTATTGAGGTCTCCTGTTATTATTGTAAATCCATCAATCTTTCATTTCAAGTGTGCCAATTTCTGCTCTATTTACGAACTCTGGCGTTTGATGCATATAAATTTTTAATTGCTATATTTTCTCATTGACCAGACTCTTTTACCCTTATATATTGCCCTTCTTTGTCTTTTGTAATAGTTTTTGACTTAAAGTCTATTTTGTCATATCAGTAAAGCCACTCTTGCTCTGTTTTGGTTACTATTTGCATGGACTATCTTTTTTGCACTCTTTCACCTTTTACCTATGTGCACGCTTAGATATAAAGTGAGTCTCTTGTAAACAGAATATAGCTGGGTTCTGATTTGTTTTCACATAATCTATTAGCCAACCTATGTCTTTTGATTGGAGCATTTAATACATATAACATTTTAAGTAATTACTGATATGAAAGAACCTTCTATTGTCATTTTATGAACTGTTTTCTGTACGTCTTCTAACATTTTTGTCCCTCACTTCCTCCCTTACTGCCTTCTTTTGTGTTTGGTTGATTTTTTTAAGTGATGCACTTTGATTCCCTTCTTATTTTCTTTTGTGTACATTCCGTAGATACTTTCTTTGTAGTTATCATGGGGATTACATAAAAAATCTTAAAACTTCTAACAATCTATTTTAAGCATACAAAAACTCCACTCCTTTACATCTCTGCCCCTGCCATGATTTATGCTAGTGTTGTCAAAAATCAGATCTTCATATGTATTAAATTTAGCTTAAATTTATCGTTATTCTTAGGCTTTTATCTTTTAAACCCTATAACAGAATTGAAAGTGGGGTTATGAACCAAAATTATAATAATATAGGTTTTTATATTTGTCCATATATTTACCTTTACTGGAGAACTGAATATTTTCACATATCTTCATGTTACTGTCTAGCATCTTTTCTTTTCAACTAGGAGGACTCTCTTTGCCATTTCTTTTAGATTAGGTTGAATGATATGAACTCCCTCAGCTTTTGTATATCTGAGAAATTTTTACTTTCTCCTCCATTTTTGAAGGACAATTGTGCTGGATATACTATTTTTTGGTTAACAGTTTTTTCTTTAAATATATCATCCCACTGCTTTCTGGCATGCAAGCTTACAGCTGAAAAATCTGCTAACGATCTTATAGAAGCTCCCTCGTACGTGATAAGCCATTTTTCCCTTACTGCTGTCAAGATTCTCCTTTGTCTTTTACTTCCCACACTTAGATTATAATGCATCTTGATGTGTGCCTGTTTGGATTTATACAATTTAGAGTTTTAGGTTCTTAAAATTATATGTCTCTTCTTTACTCAGTTTTGAGGGATTTTAGTCATTATTTCTTCAAACATGGTCTCCGCCTCTTTCAGTGCTCTGCTTGATTATGTGACTTAAATTCCTTAAGTTCTGGTCACTTTTCTGTATTCTTTCTGCTCTTCTAACTTAGTAATTTCAAATGACCTGACTTCAACTTCACTGATTCTTTCTTCTGCCTTATCAAGTCTGCTCTTGAAACCCTCTAGTGAATTTTTCAATTGAGCTACTGTATTTTTCAGCTCCAGAATCTGTTTGGTTCTTTTTTTTTTTTTTTTATAGTTTGTCTCTGTTGATATTCTTCTTCTGTTCATAAAACATTTTTATGATTTTGTTTAGTTGTCAGTCTGTGTTTTCTTTCACCTCATTAAGCATTATTTAAGGCAGTTCCCAAAAAATTGTTTGATAAATAAGTCAGAGGTCTGTATTTCTTCAAGGTCAGTTTCTGGAGATTTATTGTGTTCCTTTGAATGAGCCATGCTTCCCTGCTCTTTATATAACTTGTGAACTTATGGTGAAATTTTGGCATTTGAAAAAAGTCACCACTCCCAGCTTTTATGGACTGCATTCATGTAGGGGAAGACCTTCATTAACCAGCCTGGCTTAAAAGGTCGGTGTCCTCTCAAACCTTTTCTGGGGATGTGTCTTCCTTGTGCCTGTGCATGTGTTTTTATTACTGTTCCCTGCATATTCCACTGCTTTTAAATGACTTAATTTCCTTAGAGTCTTGATTTTGCTTCTTCTCAGAAACCTTGCATTTCTTTTATACTCCTCTGCTCATATTCTCTTGTCCCCAATTGCCCATAGGTTTGCTATAACTCTAACATGCCATGGTGCCCACCAGTGCTTTCAGGGGTGGATACTAGGTCTTTACCTAGTATCCAAACTATGCCACCACTCTCATCAGTGCTTTGAGATAGACAAGACATAAAGCAGTCCCTTGGGCACCTACTAGACAAGCTAAAATGTTGCTCAGAAGTTCTACTCTTTTCCTTCCATTCCAAGGGAGGAACTGGGAATTCAGTGAGCTCCTCCTGGCCATGTATACTGTTACTACAGTGAGGAGGAGATGGGCCATGGGCATACAAAATGTCATGAAATCGTCAACCATTGTGAGCATTTCCTCAGTTGCTGCAGCTTCTTAAGTGGTTCCTAGAGTTTTAATAAAGCCATTTTGCTAAGTACATTATTGTTTAGTCAGTGTTTCCACGGGAGAACACAGGCCTGGAGTTTCATAATTCACCATCTTGCTGATGTTACTATCCATCTTTTCTCTACTTAATGGTGTCTTTTGATAAACCAAAATACTTATGATATCATCAAATTTATCAACCTCTACATTTGATGCTTTTGTATCTAGTTAAAGAAATACTTCTTGCCTTTGGCAATAGAGATATTTTCCTATATGTCCTTCTTGTATAAAATTTGAAATTTCACTTTTTCAACCATTTTAGTAGTGACTTTTACATATTTAGTAAAAAAGGGATTAAATTCCTTGTTTTTTTAATTAACAAAAGACTATCCCATTGATCTAGCTGCATTTATTGTACTGTTCGTCTCTATCTGCAATGGCAGCTCTGTCACACAATGTTATCATATGTGTGTGGGATCTGCATCTGGATATTTATTCTGACACAGTGATCTGTCTCTCTTTGGGTCACTACCACACTGTTTTAATTACAATAGCTTGTTCATCTTCAAAATCATCTTGGTTATTTTCAGCCCTTCATTTAACAGTATAAATCTGAGACACAGCTTGTCAAATTTCATGAAAGTAATTTGCAATTTTTTTAAATCAAATTTTCACTGAAATTGATGGATTATCATGGGGAGAATTGACTTTGCGATATTGCGTTCCTACCATGAATATGATATAGCTCACCATTATTTATGTTTTTAATGTCATTAAGAATTTTTATAACTTTCTCCATAGAGGACATTAAAAATACTTCCATAAAATATAAAACAGATAAGTAAAATGCATAAAACATAGGTTAATAAATTACTTTAAAGTGGATATCCTTGCAACCACTACATAGTTGAAGAAATAGACTTTTGCCAATATCCCAGGAGCCCTCCATCTGTTTTGTCCTAATCACAACCTTCTTCTCACGTGTAACAAACCATTATCCTGACTTCTATGATAATCGCTTTGTTTTTCTTTAAAATTTATCATCCAAATCAAAGAATTTCATCTATAAACAACTTAATTTTACTGATTTATTTGAGATATCTTTTAAAACTCTTTTAAGCTACAGTGTCCCCGTCTATCTCTTTTTCCCCCCATATAATTTATTTTGAGGAAACCAAGTCATTTGTACTGCAGAATTTCCACTAGTGTTAATTTTGATGATGGAATTCACATGGAATAGTTTAACATGTTGGGTAAACATAATCAGATTAAGCTTTATTTTAATTCATTCATTCATTCATTTGGTCGGTCAGTCCGTCAGTCAGTCAGTCTTGATGGGTGACAGTGTTTTCCTTTCGCCATCTGGTTGTCTAGTTGTCTCTCTTTCTGTGATGTTAGCAGCAACCAGTGCTAAGATGATTAATTCCTGAGGGGATGCTAAATGGTAGTAATCTAACTCAAAAATGACTCCATCATTTATCAGATATATTTATATTTATATCATAGAAAACTTCCCTTATTAATAATTTGATAACACAAATAATATAATTTACAAAGGAATGATAGGATAAATCCTTCCCTTTATCCGTTTTCAAAATAATGAGTTCGTTCCCCATCAACCTCTAGATTAGAGCAAATCATTTAAAAAATCATTCTTATGACTGATGGATTTAAACACATTCATGTGTTTTAATGAATTGCAATTATCACACTTACTAAATGCTCAAAATGCCCCATCTTTGACCAATAAAAATGTCTTCAAGTTAGCTCCTAAATCTTTTTGAACAGTCTTTGATATCTTCCTTGGGTTTTGGTATCATCAAATGTTGCAGGTGAATCATGAACATTTTGCCTCAGCCTTGAAATCACCTATTTCTACTTCTAGATGTGCTCACCGCAACTGACTTGGTCACTATGTCTAGGCAAAACAGTACACAGGGCCAGAGTATATAGTTAATGTGTTGGGGGTGTGTGTGTGCACATAATAATTTCACATACATAATGGCAAATTTGAATTCAAACCAAATGCTTTCTCTTAAGCTCTTCTATTTTATATCTGGATCTCCTTTGTTCAATGAGAAACCTGATTTTCAAGAACATGGGATAAAATAATTAGAATACTAATAATTACTAATTGGTTTTATCCAACATTATGCAAGACTTTCATTAAAAAAACCCAATAATTCCACTACAAATATAATTAGTCTCCCTACTTCAACTTTTCAGAGACTATAGCCATTATATTCTGTATCCGTCCCATATAATATCATTTAGTTAGTTCTCCAAAAACATCTATATTTGATGGCCATCATGATGGTCATCCTTATGTTGACATCTCTCCAGTCAGTTTGGTTGCCTGATACTCCTTCTGCAGTAGATTTCTCAGGAGAGGCTTGTGGAAATAGTATTCCCTGAAGTCTTGCATGTTAACAGTTTATCTGCAGTCTCTACACATGGAAGTCAGTTTGGCTGATGTTTTCAATCCTTGAGTGTCTTAAACATCCTACTTCATTTTCTTCTGGTAGAAAATATGTCTGTCAAACAGTATGATGACAATCTGATTCTCTTTCATTTATACGTTAATTTGTATTTTTATCTAGATGCCTGAAATTTTTTTCTCTTTTTCGTTAAAGTCTATTAATTTTACTAGAATATGTCTCAATGTTAGTCATCTGGGTAATTTTATCAGATATTCAGTGCCTTTTATATTTTTTAAAATCTCTCCCTTTTTAAAATTCTAGTAGTTTCTTTGAATTACCAATCTTATTATTTATCTGTTCTTCCCTCTGTTTTTCTTCTTTGGAAACTCATAGGTATGTTGGATATTCTAAATTTGTCCCTTTCATTCTCATCTTTTCTAGTCTCTTAGGTCATTATTATTTTTTTTTTTTGATATTTATAACTTCTCTTCTTTTTACCTTATATTTCTCATACAACCTTATCAGTGAAGTTGATTCAATTCTTTATTTCTTCTGACTTAGTCTTCACTTCTAAAGTTATTTTTTCCCTTTATTTCCAATTCTAAGTTCTATCACCACATCTGTGAGATTCTCTAAACCCTGATAAAATTGTTCTTTCATATCCTATATCAGCTTCTAATGTCTTTTAGCTCATTTAAAAACTTTCCATCTTTTTTTCTGGCATGTCATGGTTCTGGCATGTTCTGAGGGGGTGTTTTTCTGCTCATTCTCATTTTTCTTATTGTAATATATGGGATTACAATCCTTTTTGTTGGTTATTTTATGTGAAATTAGTTTTACTGAATTTTTAGGTAGCTTTTTTCCCTCTTTCTTCAGGTTCTAGAGATCCCGTCTTCTGTTTATTTTCATAAACATGACAGCCTACTTTCTGAGATCTTTTAGCTCTGTCTTCCCCAGTTTTATGTGGACTTTCTCTTTGTCTCTCTTGCCCTTCTGTTGCTCCATTTGGATTCTATTCATAGTACTTTCTCTTCAGTGTAGGACTTTGTCCCAGAAGAGAACTCTAGTTGCTTAATTTCTCATGGGGCCTAGATAGGTCCAGACACTTCCAACCTTACCACGGAGCCCCAGGACTCATCGCTATCACAGTGTATGAAAGCCCTCCCTACTTCAGCTGCTGTTCTCAAATTGGCCCTCTGGGTTTTCCAGTGAGTATTTGCAGACCAGGTTCCTTAGATGCTCTCTTGCTTCCCACCACTTTTTCCCCTGAATCTCTTGATAGCATGTACATCTTGTAGCTACATCTGGATTGTCCCTACTCAGGCATATTTTGGGGCTCAATGGGATACGCGGTCACCTCGTTTTGCTGTAAATGTCCATTTGTTGTTGTTGTGGTTATTGTTTCACCATCGATTATTCTGTCTGTTTTTCATGGAGGAATTCAGGGATATTTAAACTATGCCCCCATTGCCATGTACCCTAATTCTGTTGTGTACATTTTTTGTATTATCTCAATTTTAAAATGATAATTTCTAAAATTACATTTTAATCTATAATTTTTGAATTAAAATAAACACACAAGTATTTCTAATTATGTGGTCATATTGTTACTATGAATGATCCAAGGATTATATGGGCTTCTTGACTAGCTCAATCTTTTCATGATAACATTTCAGTGATGTTCTCTTTTGGTGAAGATGGAAATTTCATGCTATATTTACATACTTTTAAAAAGTCCTAGTCTAGGAAACCACAAATATTCCTGAGTATAATATAATTGTAATAAAATATTTATTAATGTCACTAAAAGTGTAATAGATACTTCAGTGACATTTCCTGCACTGTTACCCTCCCTTTCTAAGATGTTTCAACTTATATATAGCTTCTAAAAGGGGCAGCATGTGTATTATATCCAACTTCACTCCTCCCATCCACCCCAATCTTAACTGATTATAATGAGGGTAGACATCTAACCCAAGGCTGAGCCATTCAGACTCTCTCTTGATAGGTAGTGACTATAGTTGGATGATGAAAAACGTTTACATTAAAAGCACACTTGGGTAAAAAATGGGATGCTATGCTGGGCCATGTTCTGACAACTAAGAAAGTGAAGCTAATCCAGAAGAGAAGTAAAAAAATTGAGTTGATGCACAGATAGAAGCAAAGATGGGAGGCTATGAAGTTGCCCTGAGAGTCAAAGGGAGTGGCTTTCGTTACTGTCTCTCCTCTCCATTTCCAGGCAGCCTGAAGTCTAACTGTACTGCATTTCCTGGCCTTGGATATTTATGAGACTTTCTGCTGTATTCTCATCATTATTAAATTACCTTTAATATTCTTGTGAGTTCTCAACCAAACATAAATAATGCTCACAGAATATAAACAGTGATTTCTCAGGGTCACTCTGCTGTGGTGGAACAAGACAGAATATAGGACACTAGGCTAACACACATACACTGAAACAGCTTCTCTTCTAATTAACTTAAGTCACTCCTGCTGCTTCATTACTAACGATAACACTAGGCCCACTGTAGTTCTTAGGCTTTCTGAATAAAACTCACCAAGATCTAATCCACTCCTGACAGTCAGTATCCAACCTACAACTGGCCCTACTTCCTTAAATCCAAACTCTAAAATAAAATCCTCTAAACTCCTTTAGGAAAAGCCTCATGGTTTCTCTGGAGTGCATTCTCCATTGCTGCAGGAAGCCAAATAAATATAACAATTTCGGACCAAATGTTATTTTGTCTTTTTAGGCAGGTGGGTTTTGATATTTGCTTACAAGCCTACTCTAATTTTTATGCATTAGTTTCCAAATTGAAAAGTTGGAATTTTCTAAAAGAAAGTTTACTAAGTGCCAAGTAACTATTGTCTCCAAAAATCCTTAATTCTTGAGAAGAGAAACACACCCACACCAAAAGCTATGTAAAACTAGCTACTGTTAATGAGTGACTTTAAAACATGTCAACTACATTGATTACTCTAGAATCATACAATAATAAATTTAACACAGGTTGACTAATAAAAGTGATAGACAAATTAAGAAAATGAAAGGACATTATTTTAGCTTGTATTTTAAAGGACACAGACAATATAAACTACCAACGATTAATTATTTTATAACAAAAAACAAATGAATATATGTATGAATTAAGAAAATCTGAATGTAAAACAAAGATGCAATTCAAATATGCCTTATGATTACTTGAAATGAACAGTAATTGACTAGTTCAATCCTTTCATAATAACATTTTAGTGATGTTCTCTTTTGGTGAAGATGGAAATTTCATAAGAATTCAGTGTCTTTTCATAAGACACTAAAGTATCTTCAGTTACCTAATCCAGATTTGTTCCCACCATACACACATATACGATGAAGTCAAAAGCAATGAGATTTATTCATCATAAGCACTATTTTTAAACAGAAATATTCAATAGCTAGGGTAAAGGTACTTTTATCATATAGATCTCCCAAGTTCTTCACAACGGTTTGACAGTTTTTCTTCTCAGAGAAGAGGAACAGTGTAACAAATTAGAGTAAGAAGGGAAATGAAGGAGACGAAAAAAGACAGAATGATCAAGAGTGCACATTCAAGAATGAGAACACAAAAAGACATGGATTTCCATAGACCAAGGTTGAGAGCAAGAACGGACGTTGGATGAGTATAGTAGCCAACTCATGGGTGTAGATGACAGACCAATATTGAGAATTCTCAGCACGGAACACAAAATTTTACCTATTTTCCCTTATTTTTAAAACTTACCTCTACCAAAAATTATCAGTAACAAAAATAATGTTCTATTCAAGTACACAGAAAAAACAGTGAATATTACATACCAGAATCTAAGTTAGGCAATGTTAATGTAAATAATAAGATACTTCTTATTTACAACAATTAAAAAACAATTTTGTTAATATTGTATAAATAAAATGGCACAGGAGAACAGAAGAGAAGGCATTAATTTGGCTTAAGGAACCTGAAGCAGAACTCAAAGAATGAGAATAATTTTGGAGAGACAAAAAAAGGAAAAAGATCCGGTGCACAAAGAAGAGTTGTACAAAAACAAGGAAATGTGATAATGAGTAACTCGTTTGAGTGTTTAAGGAATGTCTTCTATAGCAAGAGGATGGAGACTAGTTGAGTCTGAAAAGGAAGGTTAGGACTAAATTGTGAGAGATAACAAATGGTGAGGTTATACAGCAGAGGTTTCTAGATTTTTGGATGGTATGCACTGACAGAAATTTGGAGGACCACATCTTAAGTTTGTCAACTTTCTATTTTGCCAAGTGTTGGCATTTACAAAGCAAAACTCGGGGGCTGGCCCCATGGCACAGTGGTTAGGTTCGTGCACTCTCCTTTGGCGGCCCAGGGTTTTGCCAGTTCGGATCCTGGGTGCGGACATGACACCACTCATCTGGCAATGTTGAGGCGGCGTCCCACATGCCACAACTAGAAAGACCCACAACTAAAATATACAACTGTGTACTGGGGGGATTTGGGGAGAAAAAGCAATTAAAAAAAAATAAAAAGAAAAGAAGATTGGCAACAGTTGTTAGCTCAGCTACCATTCTTTAAAATAAATAAATAAATAAATAAAATAAAAAATGAAACTCAAAACTTAAAAATCTACCATTTGCTATGATCATTTTAACAAGAAACATCACCTTAACACAAAAAAAGCATATGAACGATACATCCATATAGTTTTAAAAATAAAAATATATTGAAATTCTTTGGAGGCGTAAAGTTACAAAATAAAATTGTATTCTGTCAGATGAACACAGAGTGAACTTTTAGTATATATAACTTGTTCCAATGTTTCCTTTTTGGCAGAGTCATTCTTTTAAAAATCCAAGAGGCATATTCTTAATCCTCTTTCAACTCAATTCAGAATATTTGAGGTAAACTTAGGGAAGCCCAAGAAAAATAGCTCTCAATTACCCAGACATTTCTCCTACCTTCTCTCTGCAGTGCTGAGATAAATAAGAGAGTCCAGATTTTGAGCCATGTAAAATTCCGGAAATGAGGCTACATACGTGGGGTCCTGACTGACCAACATAGAGTAGTTAAAAGTTATCTGATAGTAATTCCTTAGAACTTGTAGTTGTCACAGATTGTTACTTAGGAACCAGTAATGTGAGTCTTATAACTTAAAATAATTTCTTCTTTGCTTTGGTTGCTGGAAAACTTAGTGCTGAATTTGTGTCCCAGTTTTAACAACAGTACAGGACCCATTGCTAACATTACTACATTTCTAAAGGTATCTTGTGTTTATTTTAGCATGTCTTTGATGACTAGTTCTTCTGTAAATTTGTCAAATCATTTTAGGGAAGGATATACATAAACACAGAAAAAAATAAAAGAGTTTTAGGGAACAAGGAAACATTTAAGATTTAGTTTTTCAACAATGTTTATTGAATTTTTTCTTATTATAAAAGTAACACGTTACAGAGGGTCACTGCACTGACTATTCCCTCTAACTACAACACCCTTCCAGTAAGCCCTATGGCTACCCTCCTTTTGCTTTTGTTTGTTTGTTTGTTTTGAGGAAGATTAGCCCTGAGCTAACATCTGCTGCCAATCCTCCTCTTTTTGCTGAGGAAGACTGGCCCTGAGCTAACATTCGTGTCCATCTTCCTCCACTTTCTATGTGGGACGCCTATCACAGCGTGGCTTGACAAGTGGTGCCACGTCAGCACCTGGGATCTGAACCGGTGAACTCTGGGTTGTGGAAGTGGAATGTGCGAACTTAACCACTGCACCACCGGGCCGGCCCCTTTCCTCCTTTAAGTCTTTGCTCAAATGTAACTTTTACCATTGGCCTATTTAAAATTAATCACCCTCTTTAAAACTGCAACCTAACCCTGCCATTTCTATAATCCCATCCCTTGTGTTTTACTTATCCCTTCACATAGCATTTACCATCTTCTAACATTCAATATAATTAAATTATTTTTATGCTTAATGCTTATTTATGGTCTCTCCTTGCTAGAATATAAGCTCCACAAGGCAGGGACCTTTGTCTGTTATTTACTAATATGTTCAAAGTCTTTAAGATAGTCCTTGGCCTAGAGTAAGAAGTCAGTATTTTTAAAATAATGAGTAGCCCAGCACGTGTCACTGTGCTAAGAGCGTTACATACATTATGTAACTTAATCCTTGCAAGAACCCTGGGAAGGAGGTGTTATCACTGATGACATCTTATAGAAAGGAACTAAGCTCAAAATGGCTCAGTAACTCACAAAAGTCATAGAGCCAAGAAAGTAGTGGAACAAGGATTTAAACTCAGTTAGGGTATTAACTATCACCATCTTCCCTAATAGAAACAGATTGTGTGAAAGCAGTTGAGAGAATGATAGAACAGACAGGAAAACTCCTATAGTAAGAGGAAGTGAAAAGCGAAAATACATAAGGCTGCTAAATCCAAGGAATGGCACCTAAAGATATTATTCACTCATAGAATCATCTGTGTATTGATGACCCCTTTCTGAAGGCCCTGAATGTTTGTAAAACAAACTTCTTTTTAAAAAAAGGCTTCAGATAGCCATACTTTTCAAACCTACTCTTCTAATACAGGTGCTTAAATTAAACCTTCACAATAGTTAATTTTCTTTGCCTCTTCACTCCATTTAAGTCACTGTTGAGTAGAAGACAACAGCTTCATCAGTTCCCAGTTAAGAATTTACATTGTCTCAGTTAAGGATTCTCATATGACAAATGTCATGTGAATAAGAAAAGCCACTTAAAGAAGCATGGCTCTTAGAGTTGGAAGGAAATTTTAGAAATTGTTGCTTGGTAAAACACCCCATCTTAAGGAAGGATACACAACATCCATTTGATAGACTGGGATTATAAGAGCCAGAACCTCCCATTCCAACACTTTGTCAAAATTCTTCATTCTGTTATTAGCATTAACTGTGAAAACATATTGTTTTAAAAAAATGAATAAGGAGAAAGCATATATGAATATCTTATAAGAATCTGTGGAAGCAATGCTTTTATATTCTTTTGGCAATAAATATTCCTCCAGAAGCACAAATTATGCCATGATTAACAGATACATTATAGGAAACTAAAATAATTAGAATAGAGAGAGAAATCATACCTTCTATCAATAGCTCTTGTCCATGACTGCCAAGAAGTGTACGAGATAGGAATGGGGCAAAGTCTACAAAAATTTCACGAAGAAGAGGAGCAACTTTTTCTAAAGCTCTTTCAAGTTTTGCAGTGATGCTGTTGAAATTAAGACATAAAGACTAGTAAATATAATTCAGCATAAAAAGTCATATAAACTTTACTTCTAAATTAAAATCTTTAAAAATCATAAAAGCCCAGTCTAACCCACTGAGTAATAACAGCTGCCTGTAGAAGGGACACCTGCACAGTTTCATATCAATCATAAGGCTGCTCAAAGGACTGCAGCTAAATTAGAATGACCATGCTGTGCAAAGGAATTGGGATTCTGTGAACTGCAAGGGCCATGGACCCTGTAGCTCTGAGAGCTTCCAGAAAAGAAGTTCTCCTTTGTCTCCTTTGTCTCCCCTTCCATCCATCAAAGAAAACTGTTTCGAACATCTACTGCATGGATCACTGTGCCAGTTGCAAAGAATTAACTCTTGTTCTCAAGAGTTCCCTGAAAATTCCCTGAAAAGTTAAACAAATAAGGGAATAACTGGAAATCAGTGTAATACAGTTGAATTGCTTTGATTTCATAAGCCCACTTACTTTTATTTACCAATCTGTGCATTATTATTTATATTGTTCACTTTCAAATTTTAAGTTTTATGGCCTTACATAAGCACTGTTTGACATTCTTGAAAATACCTCGAGTAGTATATGTAAAAGAAAAAACATGGGTAAAGAAAATAATTCTGCTCAGGCAAATAAATAATTTGGTAACATCTAGCTATCTCTCTTAGAAGTAACGTCTTTGGAATAAAGACTGCTTGGACCAGAATGCTGGTTCTACCATATGCTACCTAGATGACCTTGGGACATTAGGCTTCCTATGTCTACAAAGCGAAGATGGTCATAGCACCTACCCGCTGAGGACTAAATGAGCCGAGGTCTGTAAAGTGCACAGAAAAGTACCTGGCACACAGTGAAAGATCAGTAACAGTAGCTCTTATAACCGCTACTTTGAATAAAACACACCTATATTTACTCTTACAAAATGTGACTCTGATATACTAAAAAAAACAAAATCAATATAATAACATTACAGTAGATGAGCACACATTCTTCTACACAGAAGACATGTACAGTAAGGAATTAAACAATGCTTCAAAGTAGCCACAACGCTAAGTAATATTTTTGTTACATATGAGGAAAACATAAATGAGAAAGAGGTAATTAATCACAGAATAATTTGTAATATATATTACTAATATTTTAAACTAAAGTACTGCATTTTTTAAGTGATTAAATAGGGATCAGGGAATAATGTAGGTTGCCTTCTTTCCTAACTTGGAACCATGATCTGAATCCTCTGTGTACAGGAAGCTTCACCCTTAGCACTTCTTTTTAACTCTGTCTCCTCTGATCTGGGTCAACAGCTTTAGAGAAAGGAGAACTCAGAGGAAACTCAGGTTTAGGCACCTCCACAAACACTTAAAAAGAATACTCTGGAGGAACAACTTTAGGCAAAAAACGGGACTTTGGTGGGGCTTCACATACTTGCTGAAGATAAGGTTTTTAATCTTCTCCCCTACTCTGCTATTCTGGAAGCAAGCACCTCTTTTAAGACAAGGATCTCAAACTTTAGTGTAGATCTGAATCACCTGTAAGGCTTGTTTAACCCCAGACTGCTAGAACCCCACCCCCAGAGTTTCTGATTCAGCATGTCTGGGTGCGCTGTGAGAATTTTCACTTCTAACAGATTTTCAGGTGGTCTGATACTGCTGAAACACACTTTGAGAGTAACTGTTTTAATATGAGTATCTACTACTAGTAAATTGTAATAAAACAGCTAGCAAAGGAAAGCCTACCTGAAGTCATAGAATAATCATAACTATAATAAGTTATCTCTGACTTTAGTGACTACAGACAGAAATTCTTTCTTGGATCTACTATTTCCTTCCTTCCTTCTAATCTCCAGGATCACGTCCCAAGACTCTTCCCAGCTAAGTTATTCCCTCTACTAAGGAGAGGTAAGTAAGAATGGTAAGAGCGCACCTAAGATGAGGAGAAAACCCCAGATATAATTATTATTGTTTCTGCACCTGAATTCTCCGTGAAGCATGAATATTTATTTTTACTCAAGATTAATTAGAGTGAAATTATTTTAGAAAAATTCTAGATTTATAGAGGTTCACATCCTAGCTATACTATTGGGTTGTAATACGTAATGTTGTTGTTAGTGCCATCGAGTTGATTCTGATTCCTAGCGACCCTATACACAGCAGAGCAGAACTCTGCCCGGTCTTTTCTGCACCATCCTTTCACCTTCCAGCACTATATCAGACAGTGCTCCCCTGCTATTCACAGGGTTTTCAAGGTCAGTTTTTCTGGAAGTAGGCGGCCAGATCCTTCCTAGACTGGAAGCTCCACTGAAACCTGTCCAACATGGGTGACCCTCCTGGTATTTGAAATACTGGTGGCATAGCTTTTAGCATCATAGCAACACATGGCCAGCACAGTATGACAACCAACAGACTGGTGGTGTGGTTCCCTGATCGGGAAACAAACTAAGGCTGTGGTCATGAAAGCCTGGAATCTTCACCACTAGACAGTCAGGGCTGGCTTGGAATATATATACTATTATCTAATTAAAGCCAATTTTTGCCCTAGTTTAAGACTTTTTTCCATATTTTACAGTTTTCTGTATGATTTAGAGGCTTCAGAATTGCAAAAATCCTGTTCTTTGTGATTCAGCTAAATATCAAATAGAAACTTCAGTTAATCAAAGACACTAGACACATGTGTATGTAAATACGTATTCACTACCTTGTCTTAAAGGTAATGGATAAAAACGGACGTTTCTCAGTGAATGAATTCACATAAGATTTTTGAAACTGTTTTCTTATAAAACCTAATAGTATATTAAATGATGCTCTTACATATCATTCTGCAATCATAATTTTAGTTTTCTAATAGGGGACAAATAATGCAACATTTTACTCAGTAAGGGATCAAAGGTTTTAAGCACAGAAAATCATTATCAAATAATACTGCCAGTATTCCTCCATTAAATAAGAACAAAATATTCTAAGTGGAAAAATTTCACCATCGCTTTTTTACAGTGAAGAAATGGACAGTTTTTTGTTATCGTTAATATTTACAGATTTCTCACAATGCATTTTGAAGGAGAGTAAACATTGTACAAAGTGTGTGATCTTCATCCTTACACAATTTAAATTCTCAAAGGAAATGATATGAACATAAACCTCAGCTTAACACCCTCCTCTATCACCTGGCAAATAAGCACCAATTACAAAAAAAAAGGGACAGATTGTGCCTATACTGTTATTTCAATTCTCATCTGAGAGAAACACGCAATGTAGAACTACTTTTTCTCAATTCCAAGGCATATATGAAAAATTTATTTAACATGTTAAAATAAAATTTAAAGAAAACACTTTTAACAAAGGAGAACTCCTTGGCCTTATGTCCTATAAAAATAAGTGAATCATTCTCTTCATTTTGAATAAAATTTTTATTTTAAAAATAGAAAATACATATAATTACCAGAAGAAAACAAGGTTCTTTGGCAAATTATTTTGTAAGAAAAATTAGCATATTTTACTTAATTTAGGGAAAAGACTAAGTAGTTATTCAGTTTTATTTGAAAGTTTATTTTCATTTACTCAAAAACCATTCATTTAGTCTAATCCATTTTGTGCACAGAAATAATACAAAGCTGCACAAGATGGGGAATTTGCTCTCTACAGTCTCAAGTGAGGCTTACAATCTTCACACTAGTAACTTCTCAATATTTGGTAAAATTCTTGGGCCCTAAATATAGAATTTGTCAACACTAGACCAAAATGCATTCTCTCAAGTTGCTCATTCCTCTCTCTCCACTCTATTTTTTTTCATTCCTTTCAGTCACAATAATGATGCTTATGATGCTATTTTGACTTTGGCTATTTCTCTTGATAGTAAGTACCAATTCTTTTAAAAAGAGAATTACTGATTTCCATGAAGGTAATTACTGCCGCAACTTGGGAAATTTATTGACCACTCTAACAAAATTACCAACTATAGGAAAACAAAACATTCAAAAGAAATAATAATGTTTTGGATGAAATTCTCTAACTTCAATGCCTAGATCAAAACAATATGAGTTAAAACACGAGAGTTTATTATTATAGTTTAAACAACACAATTATGCATTGGCTTTTACCTGTATTAAGGAAGGCTCTTTTACAGAGATTTACAGATTTTAAGAAATTCATATGAATAAAAATATAATTAATCCATTGGAGAAAAAAATATAAAAACTCATGTCTGCAATTATTATCAAATCTTACCAAATGTAACTGATGTCAAGACATATCCAAGGCCAAGATACTTATAAATACATGAATCAGCAGGAAAAAGTAAGATTTCTGTCTCTTGTTTTCTAAATAAATCTCCTTATAAGTAAGTTTCACAACAAAGTGTTGATTATTTTCAAATGTAACATGTTTTAGAATTCTAGATAAATGTAATTCTACTTTTATTTAGGACACTGCTTCCATTGTGAGTTCTATTTTAACAAACTCCCTTTTGTTTGTGCCACTTCACAAAATAACAATTTTTATTTCCTTTTTTTTTGCTTGAGGAAGATTAGCCCTGAGCTAACATCTGTGCCAATCTTGCTATACTTTATACGTGGGTCACTGCCACAGTATGGCTGATGAGTGCTGCAGGTCTGTGTCTGGGATCCAAACCCACCACAAACCCAGGCTGCTGAAGCAGAGAACGCCAAACTTAACCACTACACCAAGGGGTTAGCCCCACAATTTTTATTTACTTTTCATTTAAATTTTTTGTAATCTCCTAGGTCCTCAGCATAATGCCATAAATATAATAAATACTTAATAATTTAATTTGATAGATTAAAGTTCTTAAAGTTCTTGATTCATTTCTTAAGTCATGTAAAAAAGGGGTAGGTATAATAATAAAATCTAGAATCAAAATAAATAATTACATGTCCTTAAGCAATGTATCTAAAAGATACAGCTCAGATATAAAAGAAATTATTACACTAGTGAATTTCATATTAGATTTTAGTAATCAAATGCTCCAATGTAAATTAAGAAATATAGGCACAGGTAAGTGAACTGATTTGCTTAAGTAAACTTAGATGAAAAGAAAAGATTAGGAGAGTATCAAAGTTATCAAACCAAATATTGTAAAATTAAATTCTTAATCAGTTTGATATTATGACTAATAATTGACAAACATTGACTTTAAATATTTTGTCAAATTTTCACTAAACTTCTAATATGAACTATAACTTAACATACTAGCTAGCTGATGAGTAAATGCATCCTAAATCTCAGAATCTGTAGCATTGTGACCTACTGATAAACAGTTTTTTTAAACTAAACTTTTTAGAGTTGCAGCCACTAAGCAAAACATGAAGCTTGGGGCTGGCCCGGTGGCACAACGGTTAAGTGTGCACGTTCCACTTCGGCAGCCCGGGGTTCCCCGGTTTGGATCCTGGGTGCGGACATGGCACTGCTTGGCAAGCCATGCTGTGGCAGGCATCCCACATATAAAGTAGAGGAAGATGGACACGGATATTAGCTCAGGGCCAGTCTTCCTCAGCAAAAAGAGGAGGATTGGCAGCAGTTAGCTCAGGGCTAATCTTCCTCAAAAAAACAAAAACAAAAACAGACAAAAAAAATGAAGCTTAAAAAATTCTTGCTTATTTTATTTCCCATGATCTTTTAAGTTAGAAAGTTACAATTCTTCTTTATTCTTCCTTAACAGAATCATACACGTTTTCAAGTGTATGATGAAATTACAGAAGACTAAGAAACTGAGCATAAACAGAATTCTTTTGTATGCAAGCACTGTATCTTTTATATGGTAAGCTAAACTCCAAACACACATTTTTCAAGTTTCAAGAAACGTAATGCTGGATGTCTTTAGATAACTATAAAAGCTCATTTGAAGTGCATTTCTGGAAGTTAACTGGATTTTTCATATACAAAAAGAAAATTAAAGAAACTGAAATGGAAAAATTCCTCCTGTCTAGTCAAACAGTCACGCAAAATGATACATAAATTACTTTGAAATAAAAATATAAAGTCCAGAATATATGTCATTTAACTGAGACAAAACAACAAACCTAGTGATAAAAAGACTAAGGCTAATTATATTTTAAATAGGTGATATAAAAATTGAAATAATGAAACTTTTCCTACCAAATAACAAGTTTAATATATTATAAAAGAAATTTTAATGTAGTAGGGACTGTGGTGGATCACCAAGATCCCCCTTTAGGATACAGACCCTGACTTCCCGGAAAGTTGTCAGGAAAAATATTGGGTGATGGCTCACAGTTGGAGCCTTCCTCTGAAGGGACCTGTTTTACCCAAAGTGAAGTCTCCTCAGCAGCAGCAATGTGCATTCAAACACTAGTCCAGGAGGAGATAAAGTCCTAGCTCCCCTCCCTGAGCTGAGGACGTCTCTCAGGGCCATTCCCGTTTCAGAGCATTTATAAAATGCCCTATCTTTGAATTTGTTTCCTGTCGTAGCAGTCAGTTAGTGAGTGGTTTTAGTACAGTACTTGGTTCACATAATATTTTTGAACATACAAATTGTAAAACCATTAATTAGGAATCTGAACCTTTAACAAGAAATAGAGAATTTCCACTTAGGATGTAGAAAGCTGGAAAGGGTCACTCCCACACTAATCACAAGAAAAAGCCAGATAATCTAGAGAATTATAACACTGTTAGGACCCATCAGAGAGCTGAGGTTGCAAGGCAACAAATCAGCCTTGAAATCTGAAGAAAGACAGGAACCTCCAAGGAGACATGGGGGATGCAAGAACTTGCTTCCTTGGGGGCAGAGCACAGGAAGAAGAAACATTACTACCATATAAGCTGTTAAGAAGTCAGCTAACATCTTTAAAAAATTGCTGAAGTCCAAGTGTGAGTTAATGTGAGAGAATAAAACCTCCAGAGCTGCAGACACAAGGAGAGTTTGCAGTAATTTGCAGGCTCTTCTCCACAACACTCACCATTACTCATGAGAAAGAACAGGCAGCATAGAGGACTGAGAAACTTCCCTCACTGCTGGAGGCTAAGGGAGGGAAGCAGTAATTACTGGAGTAAAGACACAAAGCCCTGACCAGATTCTTCTTCCCTATAACCTCTATGGAACAAAAGCCTTATATATCTTAGAAAAGGACAGCAAACTCTGTCACTTCCAGTACAGGAGAGAGTCTATTGCAGCTGGAGAAAGGGAATAGAAAAAACTCTCTACTCCGAGGGAGGGGCAGGAATATATCCTTAGTCTGGATATTTAGAGATTTTCCAAGCACTTGAGAATGGGCAGGATTAGTGAAAAACCCTACTTCCAAGACCCAGGGCAGCTCCTGGCTAAAACCAAGTCTGAACCAGGACCACAGAAAACAATCCCAAACAGCAAGCCTGCAAACACCCAGTAAGAAATAACAGCAGAAGGGGCCACAGTAGACAGAACCTCTTTAAAGTGCAGGATCAAGGGAAAGCCTTAAGATAAGAGTAGCATAGGAACGTTGAGTAAAATGTTCTGACAAACCAGCCCCTAGATAAATATAAGGTAAAGGTACAGAAATTCAAAACGTGGTGTACTGAGAGTACCTAAAACAAGAAAACATAAACCTAGCTCAACTCCTGGGTAGAATGACTTAACCTCTAACATTAAAGGCCAAGTAGAAGAAGAGGCAGGCCCATTTCAAGCATAGATACTATGAATGTCAGTCACTACTGTCCTGTATACAATGTCCAGTTTTCAACCAAAAGGTATAAGACATACAAAAAAAAAAAAACAACATAGTCAGAATCACTAACCAATAAAATCAGAATCACAGATAAACTAGATGTTGGAACTACCAAACAATTTAAAGTAACTATGACTAATATGTTAAGAGTTAATTAATAGTTGAAAACATAGTCAATATGCACAAACAGATGGGGAATTTCAGCACAAAGTAAGAAACTGTAAAAAACAAACAAAGCTAGAAATGAAAAATACAGTAAAAGAGACAATAATGCCTTTAAAAGGCTTATCAATAGACTCAATAAAACAAAGGAAAGAATTAGTGAATTTGAAGATAGGCCAGTGAAAAAAGACACGTTGAAACAAAAAGAAAAAAAAGAATATATATAATGAGAGAATGATTGAGAGAGGGCAAGCACATTCAAGAGCTGTGGAACAGTATCTGATGGCCTTATAACAATGTGATAAGAACCCCAGAAGGAGAAATGAGGCATACTGAATCATGGCTACCCAAAGATGGCCAAACCATAATCACAGGAACCTATGACTAGGTTGTTCCATGGCAAAAGGGACTTTGCAAATGAAATTCAGGTTATGTACATTAACATAGGGAGATTATCCTGTAATGTGTAGATGGGTCCAATCTAATCATATGAGCCCTAAAAAGCAGAAAACTCTGGGTGGAGTCAGAGGTGTGGCAAAAGAGGGAGGCAAAAAAGATGTATCAGAAGGGCAAGTCAGAAAGATCCCAAGTATGAGAAGAATGTGATACATTGTCACTGGTTCTCAATGTAGGGGGCCATATTTAAGGACTGGAAAAAGGACTCTAGGACCTAAGGGCAGCCCTGGACCGACAGCTAGCAAAGAAGCAGGGCCATCAGTCTTGGAGTTGTGTGGAAGTGAATTCTGCCAACAACCTGAATGAACCTGGTTTACTTCCAAAGCCTCCAATAAGGAATACAGACCTTTGGGGGGACGGCCCCGCGGCCAGTGGTTAAGTTCACTCATTCCACTGCGGTGGCCCAGGGTTTCGCTGGTTCGGACCCTGGGCGCGGACATGGTACCGCTCATCGGGCCACATTGAGGCGGCATCCCACATGCCACAACTAGAAGGACCTGCAACTAAGATATATAACTATGCACCAGGGGAGATTTGGGGGAGATAAAGCAGAAAAAAAAAAGAATAAAAAATAAAAAAGATTGGCAACAGTTGTTAGCTCAGGTGCTAATCTTTAAAAAAAAAAAGGGAATACAGCCCTGCCAACACTGGGATTTTAGCCCAGTGTGAGCTGTACTGCATTTGTAACCTATAGACATATGACATAATAAATAGGCATTGTTCTAAGCTGCTAAATTTGTGGCAATTTATTATGGTAGCAATAGAAAACTAATACAAGCAGAGAGAGAATACAGGGCCAAAGAAATACATGAAGAGATAATGAATAAGAAATTTTCTAAAAATGATAAAGGTCATCAAACCATGGATGGATTCAAGAAGCCCAGAAAACAAGCAGAATTAAAGTTAATTAATTAATTAATAACCTAGATTTGTCATAATAAACCGTTTGAAACCCAAATATAAAGAAAAAACTTGAAGAGGGCTGTCAGAGAATAAAGACTCATTACATACAGAGGAAGAAAGGAAGAGTGACCTTCTCATTAAAAACTATGCAGGCCAGAAGACAATGGAATGAAATTTATTTAAAAAAAATGTTAGCCCATGATTCTATTCCTAGCTAAAAAAATATTTCAAAATTGAAGGTAAAATAAGAACTTTTTCAGAACAAAAAACCTGAGAGAATTCATATGATTAACTTGTGCTACAAGAACTTTTAAAGGAAGCTCTTGAAGTATAAGGAATATGGTACCTGTATAAACTTATATTTATATAAGCAAATTAAGAGTGTTGGAAATGATAAATGAAAATAAATATAGAATTAATTTATTCTTAATTGCTCTAAAAAAATGGACTGTCCAGAGCAAAAACATAGTGATGCACTGTTTCTTAATAAGACATATAAAAGTAAAACATATGACAATACTAACACAAAGGATGAGAAAAAGAGTAAATTTTATAAGAATCCTAATATTACACATGAAACAGTATAATACTATTAACAACTAATTGTGATCGTTTCATGATTTATATTGTAAAACGCAGGGCAACCGCTAAAGATGTTTTAAAGATAAACAGACATAAGGCAATCTTAGAGAGAAAATGAAATAGTAATAAATTACTCTGTTAACTCAAAGAAGGCATTGAAAGAGGGAAAAAAAGTAAAAGACAAATGGAAAACAATAGTTTTTAGGAAACAAGTAACAAGTTGATAGACATTAACCTAACCATATCAGTAATTATAATAAATGTAAATTATGTAGAAACATCAATTAAAGCACACATTGTCAAACTGAAAAGAAAAAAAAAAGCAGGGCACATTGATACACTGTCTAAGAAAACCTTGCTTTAAAAATAAAAATACAGATAAGGTTAAAGAAAAGGAAGGAAAAAGAATTATCATTAAAACCTAATATAAAGAAAGCCAGAGTAAGGAGTTAAAGAGGTTTGACTGTATGAGATATTAGAATTTACATTATACTTGACTAATTTTTTTATAACTTGAAAATTACAAGAAAATTAAATTTGCTTGTGATGTAATTAAGGAACAGAATGAATGGATCTGAGCTAATCCGGTTGAAAGCAATGATTTAAAAAAACTAAGCCATTTCAATGCTTATACTCAATCTAATATAGGAGGATAAACAAACTAGTTATATAAAAATAATTTGGATTTTCACTTCAGTAACAGCTGATCTTCCTGCTGAGAACAACTAAGATAGCTGGACAAAAACCAAAACAAAATAAAAACACCTCTTTGAGGGCAATGGAGAGTTAAGACAGGGACCCATTATTTGACCACAATCTTGAGAAACAAGAAATCCGAAAGGGTGATTTTGGCATTTGGATCACTTTTCTCAAATGCATATATTCTGGAAGAAGCAGTTCAATGACTTAGCAATTAAACAAAACTTTTACAAACTTACAGGGAGAAACTGAAGTTCAGTGCCCACCACAAAGGGGGAAGAGCTTAGAAAAACTCTCCTGCTTCACGTTGGGACTCTGTAGCACTACACCCTAGAGTAGTGGTGAATCACAAAAAGACTCGTCCTTTTACCTTGACAGCATTATGTCATCTGGGTTTGCCAGTACCTACTAGAAGGAAATGCATTTTTTTTGTAGAAAAAACACTACTTCGTACCTTCCTATTATCTTTACAATCTTTCATATACCAGGTTCTTCGCAATATAATAAAAACAAAAGACATTAAAGTAGATAAGATGACTGAATACCAAGAGAAACACAAAATCATAGAGATAGAAGCCAAATAATGAAACAAAAACTTTAAAGTATCTATATCTGATGTATTCATGAAAATTAAAGACAAGATGGACAACTGAAAGAGAAGATTAAACTATAAAAAAGTCAAATAGAAATTCCAATTCTTATAAAAAATCGAAATTAAGAACTCAGAAGATTAGAAACAGCTTAAAAAAGAATTAATAAAGTAGACTAAGGTTAAAAGAAAATGCTCAGAATAATGGAGAGAGAAAGAGAGAATACAGATAGATGAGAAATAAAGAAAATGTCTAATATATATGTAATTTAAGTCCCAGAAAAAGAATAGAATGGGTTAGAAGCAATCTTCAAAGAGGTAAAGGTTAAGAATTTTCCAGCCACTGATGAAACATCAACTTTCACATTTGAGAAGCTCTACTAATCCCAAGCTGGATAAATAAAAAAAAAAACTACAGAGCATGAATACATCATAGTAAAACTGCTAAACACCAAAGACAGAGAAAATCTTAAAAGCAGGCAGTAGGGAGGGGGGAAGGAGGAGCACAGAAATAGCAATAAGACCAAGACTGGAAGGTATCTTCTTTTAAAAAAAGGCAGAAAAGGAAAGAAAGCACAGAAAGAAACAAAAGCCAAAAGACAACTGAATAATATCTTCAAAGCACTGAAAGAAAATAACTGCTAACATAGAATCAACATTGGTTCAACTATCCTTCAAAAAACTAGAGGTGAATTTCAAAGATGTTTAGTCAAATAAGAACTGAGAATTCATGAGTGGCAGTTCTGCACTAAATGAAAAAGTAAGGGGTGTTCTTCAAGAAGAAGAAAAATGATACCAGATGGAAGTTAGGCATTCAGAAAGGAATGATGAGCAATAAAAAATTATAAGCATTTGGGTAAATCTAAACAGAGGCTGACCAATAAAATTGTAACTATACTCTCTTGGGGGGCTTAAAAGTTGCATGCACATACACACATTTACATGGATACATATGTACAAGTACGTTTGCAAAATTCGGGGTAAATGAAGTAAATTATACAAAGATCCATGCATTGTCTGGGAAGAGGACTTATCAAAAGTTAATGCTGCAGTCTGGAGGATGGTCACTTGAAACACTGTTTCTCAAACTATGTTCTCAGGACCAGCAGCATCAAGTTCACTGAGTATAATTGCTAATTTTATATGTTAACTTGACTGGACCACAGGGTACCCAGACATTTGATCAAATATTATTCTGGGTGTGTCTGTTAGGATGTTTCTGGATGAGATTAACACTTGAGTGGGATGGGTCTCATCCATTCAACTGAATACGTGAATAGAACAAAAAGGCTGAGTAAGAGAAAACTCCTGCCTGACAGTTGGAGCTGGGACAGTGGTCTTTTTTGGCCTTTGGACTCAGAAAGACACATCAGCTCTTCTTGGGTCTTGAGCCTGCCAATTTTCAGACTAGAACATACAGCATATGCTTTCCTGGTTGTCAGGCCTTTAGACTTGAACTGGAACTGCACGTTGGCTTTCTCTGTTTGCCAACAGCAGATCTTGGATTTTCTCACACTCTGAAGATCCACTGAATCAGAATTCTGGAGGTGGAACTCAGCAAGCTGTGTTTTAACAAGCCTTCCCTGTGACTCTGTTGCATGCTGATGTTCTCAAACATCACTATACTAAGGAAAAAATATTAATGTATAAACCTCAACCTAAGTTTCTTGTTATTTCTCACTGATGAATGTTTGCTTCTTTGACAATATTAATAAATTTGACTAAGCACTGTCAAGAATTGGAAAGAAGGCAAGCAGGCAGGCAGAAAGAAAGCAAACTCAAATAAAGAATATCAGGAGTAAAAAGGAGGGACTTCTTTCAGATTATATGAATGTTAAGAGAATAGCATAAACTACTTAATGCCAATAGAACCTACCAAAACTGACACAAGACAAAATAGAAGATATGGGGAGATCTGTAATAGAAATTTTAGTTTTAAAACTTCCCAAAAGAGGGGATCCAGGATCAAGTGTCTTTCCTTGTGAAGTCTATCAAATATTTGGGAAAAAACAAAAACAAACAAAATCACCAATCTTATAAAAACTCTTCAAGAGATAAAACAGATTTTACATCACAAAGAAATTAGATTTCTTCCAGGAATTCAAGGTTTGTTTAGCATTTAAAAAATAAGTCAATATAATAGACCATGTTAGCATAAAAAGGAGAAAAACCACAAGGTTATCTCAGTGTAGGCAAAAAAAAAAAAATCATAAGTTAAAATTCAATACACATAATGCTAGCAACTCTTGGTTAATTGTAAACACAAGAGAGTTCTTATATTTGATAAGAAGTATCTATAATAAATAGGCAAGAAACATAATTAATGATGAAACGTTCAAAGCTTTCCACCTGAGATGAAACAAAGAATGACTGTTCTAACCACATCTACAGAAAATTGCACTGGAGGGACTAGTTGGTACTATAAGTCAAGGAAAAAAAAAGGTGTTAAGGATCGTAATGGAGGATAAAACTGCCAATATTCACAGATGAAATGACTGTACATATAAATTTATTTAGAAAGAACTGTAAGTAGCTAAAGATTTCAGGATATTAGTTTAATATACTGAAATGGATTATATACACCAGCATGCAATTTAAAAAATGAAATTTATAAAAGAAATAATTTACTACACAGAAAAACATCAAATTCCATTTTTCACCTTGAAGGAGTAAGGTGGTCTAGAATTACCTCCCATACTAACAATGAGAAAATTGTACAAAATACAGAGAATAACTATTTTCAGACAAAACAGAAAGCACAGGATCATATATCCTGAGGAAAGAAAAACAAATGAGGTGAGTCCCATCATCATCCAGGTTTCCTGCAGGGAGATATTTCCCATATTATGGCAAATACAGAATCTGGCAACCTTTCTGAGTTGACGGGACCAGAACTGCAGTTCAGGGAGGCCAAGGTGAACAGATTTGGAGGACAGAGTACCCAAGAGGAAGGAGTTATAAAGAGAAACAATTCCAGTAATCTGAGTCTTTGACTGAATAAAATCTATGTATATTATGTCTGTAAGCTCCCAAGATTAGAACAGATCAACTTCTGAGGAAAGAACAATTACAACTATGAAGGAGCTCTAATGCAAACATCTACTATAGCTCACAGAGGACCAAGAACCATCTGCGTTTCCTCTGGCCATAAAGGAGAGACCTAATTAAACATACTGAGCATTCAGGAGAGATCCCAGCACACTTTCTAAGTATGGCAAAATTAGCCCAGAAATAAAGGCCATCTTAGTCTTGCCTTAAAAGATCTTAAAAATATGCCTCATGAGGAGGGATATCCTTTTGAACGAATTGTGCTAGAGCAACTGGACGTTCATAGGCAAAAATACAAACCTCAACGTAAGCCTCACACCTTATACAAAAATTAACTCAAAATGGATCACCGACTTAAAACTAAAACTATGAAACCACAAAACTTTATGGAAAACATGAGAAAATCTTCAGGACTTGGGGCTAGGTGAAGAATTCTTAGACATGACACCATGATAAGTTAGACTACAACAAAAATACAAAGTTTTCCTCTGTCGAAAACTCTATTAAAAGGATGAAACAAGTCTGGGAAAAAATACTTGCAAAACACATTTCTGAAAGAGGATTTGTACCTAGAATGTATCAAGAACTCTCAAAGCTCAAAAGTAAAAAAGCTACCCAATTACAAAGTGGGCAAAAGACATGAACAGATATTTCACTACAGAGAACATACTGATGGCAAATAAGCACATGAAAATATGTTCAAAATCGTCCAATAGGAAAAGCCAAATTAAGACCACCAATGAGATACCACTACATACCTTCCAGAATGGCTTTGAAAAACAAAGATGATGCCAAATGCTGGTGAAAATGAGAAACTCGACTACTCTTACAATGCTGGTGGGAGTTTTTATAAAACTAATTAGGTACTGCTCATATAAACCCAGTAATCTCACTCTTGGGCACTAATGCCGGGGAAATGAAAACTTATGTTCACATAAAAACAAATGTTCATTGCAGCTTTTTTTGTAATAACCCAGAGCTGGGAAAAACCTAAATGTCCTTTAGTGGGTGAACGGTTAAACAAACTGTCATACATCCATACCACGGAATACTACTCAAAAATACAAAGGGAACAACCTATTAATACATGCAACAACTTGGATGGATCTCACAGCATTACGAGCGAGAAAAAGTCAACCTCAAATGCACTTCTGGAACACATATGAGTCAAAGAAGAAATCATGGGGAAATTTAGGAAAAATATTGAATAAAAATTAAAACAATATAACTAAATTTGTAAAATACAGCTAACATAGTGCTTGGAGGAAAAGTCATGACTTTAAATGTTCAAATTGGAAGAGAAGAAAAACCTAATATCAAAGATCTAAGCAAGGGGTTAGCAGACATTTTCTGTAAAGGGTAAGATAGTAAATATTTTAAGCTTTTAGGCCCTACTATCTCTGTTGCAACTACTTAACTCTGTCATTGTAATGTGAAAGCAGTCAGAGGCAATATATAAACAAATGACATGACTATATTCAAATAAAAGTCTATTTACAAAAACTGGCAATGGCAGATTTGGCCCAGGGGCCATAGTTTATAGACTCCTGATCTAAATTTCCACCCTAAGAGTCTAGAAAGAGAAAAGCAAGTAAACCTGAAATAAATAAAAGGATATAATATGAGCAGAACTCAATGTAATAGAAAACAGAAAAAATTAATGAATCTAATAACTAATTTCTGGGGGAAAATATAAGATTGGAAAATTAATAGCTATTCTAATAATGATAAAATGAGAAAAGACATAAATGAACAAAATCAGGAATGAAAGAGGAAACATCATTATAGATATTGTAAATCTCTTTAATGATATTTTAAAATAAGAATTTTAAAAAAAGGATGAAAAACTTTATGGCAATAAATGCAACAACTTAGATAAAATGGCTGAATTCCTGGAAGTCACAAATAACCAAAACTGATGCAAAAAGAAGAGAAAATCTGAATAGTCACTTATCCATTAAAGAAATTGAATTTGTAATTTAAGACTTTCCCAGAAAGAAAATTCCAGGCGGAGATGGCCCCCTTGGTGAATTCTCAAACCTTTTAAGATTATGTAACACTAAAGCCACAAATGACATTTTACACATAGAAAATACAATCAAACTACAGATAGAACTATCAAGTCAGTTGAGAAAAGTCCAAACAAACTACTAAAATTAAGTGGACTGAGCAAAGTTGGGGTATATAAAGTTAATATACAAAGATCAATTGTCTTTCTACACACTATGAATACACAATTAAAATCTTCTTTCTTCTCAGCTGTATTGATATAACTGATACAAGCAATCACCAATTTGCTCTCTGCTAAGATAAATTTGCATTTTCTAGAATTTTATATAAGTGGAAACAAGTATTTCTTCTTTTTTGTTTGTCTTCTAACTCAAAAATTGGAAATTTAAAGTAAAAAATTTAATTTACCACAACTAGAAGGACCCACAACTAAAAACATACAACTATGTGCTGGGGGGAGTTGGGGATAAAAAAACAAAAAAGAAGATTGGCAAAAGATGTTAGCTCAGGTGCCAATCTTAAAAAAAAAATTAATTTAGAATATCATCAGACATTAAAAAATAAAAAAACAAAAATAAGTACAAGACTTCTACAATGAAAGCTACACTAAGTTGCTGAGAGAAATTCAAGATCTCAAAGAATGGAGTTATAGACAATGTTCACAGACTGGAAAACTCAATATTATGAAGATAGCTTCTCCTTAAATTTAATTAAAGATTCAACACAATCCTAATTAAAATTTCAGCAGGATTTTTTTCCCATAGAAATTGACAAGCCAATTATAAAATTTGTATAAAAATGCAAATAACCTAGAAAAGTCAAAGCAGTTGTAAAAAAGAACAGAGTTAGCAGACCTATACTACCTGATTTCAAGATTTACTATAAAGTTATGAAGTTACTAGAAAGTAATGAAGACAGTGAGGTATTGGCATAGGGACAGCCATATAGATCCTGGAACAGTATGAAGTCCAGAAATAGATACACATAGACGATCAATTGATTTTAAACCAATGTGGCAAGGTAATTCAATGGTGCTGAAACATTAATATACATATGAATAAAACCAAACTCCAACCTTTACCTCACCATACACACAAAAATTAAGTGAAAATGGATCACAAACCTAATCATAAAAGCTAAAACTATGAAACTTTCAGAAGAAAATATAGGAGAACATCTTCACAACTTTGGGATAGATAAAGATTTCTTAGGACATAAAGACATGAACCATAAAAGAAAAGATGTTCTGAAATAATGGACTTTATCAAAGTTAGAAACATCCTATTCTTAACACTTTTAAACAAAATGAAAATACAAGCCACAGAATGGCAAAAAAAAAATTGCAATGCATATATCTGGCAAAAGACATATACTCAGAATACACAAAAAATGCTAACAAGTCAATTTATTAAAAATAGCAAAAGATTTTAATGGCCCATAAACACATAAAAAAACCCCAAACCCTGTCATCATTAATCATGAGGAAAATAAAACCAAATGAGATATTATTACCCAGCAACGTCTTAAATTAAAAAGATTGACAATACCAAGTGTTAATAAGAATGTCGAACAAATGAAACCTTCACACATTATTGACAGAAATATAAAATGATACAACCACTTTGCAAAACAACTCAGCAGCTTCTTATAAAGATAAGCATATGCTTACTATTCAACCAGCAAATTTACTCTTAGTTATTTACCCAAGAACATATGTCGACAAAATTGGTACTGAAATGTCCACAGAATTTTTACTTATAAGAACCTCAACCTGGAAAAAAACTCAGAGGTGTATCAACAAGTGAATAAATAAATTGTGAGACAGCCATATAATGGAATAATACTCAAGAATAAAAAGTAATGGACTACTCATAGACAAAAAGACATGGATGAATCTCAAAAGCTAAGTGAATGAAGGAAGAACCAAAAAGTATATTCTGCGTGATTCCATCTACGTGAAACCCTAGAAAGAACAAATTTAAGTTACAATATTAAAAAATACGTAAGTGTTTGCCTGAGGCAGGGATGGGGTGAATAACAGATGAGGCACAAGGGAACGATCTGGGGTGATGGACATACTCTACATCTTGATTGTGGTGGTAATTATATGGGGATATAACTGATCAAAATTCTTTCAAATGTGCACACAAAATGAGTATAATTCATTAAGTTTAAACAATATAAACAAATGTTCTCGATACAGTTGATTTGAAAACTAGAGGAAAAGAATACAAATGCAAAATGTCAAAATCCTAAGAATAAATCAAATAAGAAATATGTAAGACTTCTACATAGGAAACTAATTATCATTACTGGGGAAAATTTAAGAAAAGCTAAAGAAAGGTAAGGAATATATGATGTTCATAGTCTGGAAGTCACAATATTGAAAGAGATCTATAGACGCAATATAACTTGAGTTACAATAGATCTACAAATTCCATTCCTTGCCAAAATCCAGCAAGTTGTTTTCAATACAGATATTGACAAACTGATTCTAAAATTTAAGTGAAAATGCAAAACAACAAGAGTAGCTCCAACTTTCTTGAAAAAAAGGACAAGGTGGAAGACCTTACTCAACCAGATACTGATCTTTATTAAACCTAAAGCTAGTGAGGCACAAGGATAGACAAACAGAGTATTAGGACAGAACTGAGAGCCAAATCAGAATCCAGTATACAGGGACACTTGATTTGTGACAGAAGTGGCAGAGCATGGGGGAAAGAAGAGTTTTTCAAATAAATGGTGCTAGATCATCCTGACATCCATATTACTTCTACCTTCACTGAATTCAAAAAACTCAATTCCAGATGAACTATACATCTAAACATAAAAAGCAAAGAATAAAGCAGCCAGAAGATAAGGTAAGAAAATGTAGGAGATAAGGAAAAATGTAGGCAAAGATTTCATCTACAAAACAAACAGCACTAACAAACAAAAACTTGATAAATTGAGTTTCATTAAAATTTACAACTTCTGTTGATTAAAACCGATCATATAGATGGAAAAAGCCGCAGAACGGAGAAAATATATGTATGACGTATAATCATCAAAGGGATCATTTTCCAAATGCATAAAAACCTTTACAAATTGATAAGTAGAAGAGAGAAAACTCAATTTTTTAAAATGGGCAAGAGTTTTCAACAGGCAAATCATAAAAGAGGAAAACCAAAAGACCAATAAAGATATAAGAAAGTGCTCAATCTCGTTAGTCATCAGGAAAATGCAAAATAAAAATACAACGGAATACCACTCTACTTCCACCAAAATGGCTAAAATGTAAGAGTGATAATACTAAGTATTGTTAAAGATATGAAGAAATAGGAACTCATACGTGGCTGATGAGTTAGTAAACTTGCGTAACCACTTTAGAAAACCATTTAAGCTTTATCTAGTAAGATTGAACATGCAGAATCACCATGAACCAGCAATTCCATTCCAAGTTATTTATCCAACAAACATGAATATAAATGTGTAGTACACCCAAGAGTAACATACCAGCAGCATTACTACATAGAAGGCAGGATTATTTGTAATAGCCCCAAATTGGAAAATTCCAAATGCCCATCATCAGTAAAATAGATTATAAATTGCAGTAAACACTCACAGAGGAATAAAAATGAAATAAAAATAAACAAACCATTGCTACATGCAACATGGATGAAGCTCATAAACATTATGTTGAACAAAAGAAGCCAGACAAAATAATACATACTTGTGCAATTCCATTTATATAAAATTCAAAAAACCAAAACTAATCTAGTATTAAAAATCAGGGCGGTGAATCTGAAGAGGAGCAAGAATAGTGATAGGAAAAGGAGCACAGGTTGGGGGCTTCTGGGGTACTTGTAACATTCTATTTCTTGACTTGGGTGATGGTAACGACTATGTTCATTCTTTTGCTGAGCTTTTACACCTTTTATTTGTGTGATACTTCAATTAGAGATGTGAATACATACATGTACATGCATGTGTGTGTGTGGTGTGTTTGTGTATGTGCAAATTTAACTCCAAGAATATGGGCCAGCGGCCAGTCTCTTCTAGGAACGTTCTTTGATATGCTACTACAAGTCATTTTTATCTAAATTACGATAGAAAAGATAATTCAAGTTATCTTCTATTCAAGTTCCAATTATATACATTATATATAATTTAGCAGGTTTATTTTGAAAGTCTATATTTTAAACTTTTCATTACCACCCCGAAGATACCCAATTTATCATGTTACCATTTGTGGGTGTTTTTATTTTATTGGAAATAGTAACGTGCTATATGACAACAGATTACAAATTTGGCAGAGTCAATGTTTGAAAATCATTCAAGATCTCTCAGTTTAGACTCAAATATAATAACTAATTTTCATGTAATAAATAACTAGCTAAAAATATCAAAACAATGCAATTATAAAATGTAATCCCAAAATATGTAATCAACCATTCTTAAGAATTCTTAACTATACCTTTGTATTTATTGTGTAGTGTTTTACTATGTTTGAGGGGGTTTAGTGAGTAAAATGAGTAAAACCCAAATGGTTATATATACCTCATGTTTTCAGCCGAATCTTCTGGCATTGGAGCAACAGTTTGTACAGCTGGAAGGTTTTTGCTGGTAGCACCATTCACAAAACTAGAAGAGGAGGAAGAGGAGGAGGACCCTGAATCCACGGCACCTGTTCCCAAAATAATAATTTTTAGCCTTAAATATAAATTTGTTTAACAAAATAATTTTCATTACATAATTACTACCTGATTTTGAAAGAATTAATCATCTGAATTTCAAAACAGAAATCAATAATCATTTGGCCATTAGTACACTAATAACTCTTTATAATGATAAATAATACTGTTGCATTAAAATCCAGTTGATTTACTTATATTAATTTATCAAAACTACATATTACAAATGGGGTATAAATAAGAGACATCAACAAATGGAAATAATTTTAGATAAAATGAGGCTGATAAAATAATGCAAATTTAGATGTGAAAATTTTATCTGTTTTTAGTCCTATGTTGTAATATTTTTAGTTTTCATCTAAAATATAATTTACAATGAACTGTCTGAACATAATTTGCAGCACTGCAGCATCAAATGCTTATTTTGATAAAATGATTGCTTAAGAAGGGCTATAATGAGTATAACTGTACATGATTTTAAAATAATGAGTTCTCTTCAACAATATGAAGATGCCATTTTAGAATAGATTTTTCTATAATGTAGCATGCAGGCATATTAAATAGCTGTGGACTTGAGGGACATCTAGTGTTCCTAAATAATATCTTATCTTACACTAATTCCCACAAAACTGAATTGCTTACTGCGATTTCCACTACAACACTTATACAGCATCTGTGCGCCAAAATCTGAACTAGACAATGGGCCCAGTTTAGATGTTGACCCATAAAATATGTGTGTGTGTGTGTGTGTGTATCTCTATATCTCTAAGGAGAATATTTATTACTTACATATTATTTTTCATTGTAATATTAGGTACTTTGTATTATCACTGGACCTCTTGCTACCACCACTTCCTATATCTATTAATAATTCATAAAATAGATATTAGAAGAAAATATCATAACTTGTTTCATATAAAGATTAAAAAAGGTGATTTAGTTTTCACTGAACTATGTCTAAAAAACAAGTTCTTACTCAATAAAAATCAATCATAGATCTACTACGTTGGCATATTTTTAAAACCTTAACATATTTTTGGTATATATTTTGGTAAAAGAAGAACATTTTTATTCCTATTTCTGGAAAACAGACTGAGTATAAAGAGTAAGACTGTAAACTGGATAGAAAACTTTAAATAAAGTCTTCAGAAAAACCAGACATAAATATTTATAATATAAATAAATCAAACATGTTATGTTCTTTAACACGACTGTCATTAATGATGTTTATTTGCTAATATAAATATGCTTGATAGAGTAGATTCTACTTACTACAACCCCATAAATGTGTGGTTCATGATATGTCAGACTCAGGTGGTATGATAAACAAGATACAGAAAGCACAAAGAAGAGCTATGAAATTAATAAAAATGGGAAGAATCTAAGGAACAACAATAGATGGAAAAGTTCAAGGCTATACAGTTTGGAGAAGAGAAGGCTACTATAGTCAGGGAAGAAAAGTCAGGGATCATCTTGCGTTGTATAAATACCTAAAATGGAATCACAAAGATTTGGGTAAGGATTTATTTAGCTAATAATCAACAGGAACATTTCTGGAAATTTACAAAAAAAAAAGTTATTTTAGGCAGGCTTTTAAAATTTGTAGTGATTTGGAATTTTCTGTTCCTAGACCATTAGGAAAATGTTGGACAATGAATTGGATACAATCGTAAGCTAAGTATATAAATTAATTCAATGTCAAACAATGGTTCTTGTTCACATGCACTTTTTTTAAATCAAGATGAGGCTCTTGTATACCATCAAGGTTCTTAGGGGAGCTCTGCCTTCCCTTAGAGGATTTAGCAAAAAATATACATTAGAATTCAACCAGTAAATGTCATGACATCTCTTTGCTGTCAATAACACATTTAGTACACTTTGACATTCTTGATACAATTTAAATATCAAACATCAGTATTCAAATTATCTTTTGGTTTTGCTCCCCAAAAACCTTTTACCAATTTGATTTCACTCTGAGAAATGAACTGTGTTTTGAGAAGACTCAAAACAAAAACCAATAGTGTCCTCTAAAATGACCACTAAAAAATACATCCTAGAACTACAGACAAATTCTGAAATGCAGTAACATAAAGTAGAACCTGCTTAAGGATTATGATAATCTTAAACGATTAGGGTATTTTAATTTTTAGATCAAATAAGCAGAAAAATGAAGATATAGAAAACAGAAAGAAAAAGATGAGGTATCACAAAAATATATAAGGACAATACCTGTTGTATTAATCATACTTTTTGGTGTAGCTCCAGTAGCAGCAAATATATTAGAGGTACTGCCTGTTGGCAGCCCACTTCCAGCAGCAGTGGCTCCCACAGTGGTTACAGCTAAACTACCTGGAGGCGGCTTCTTAACAGGCACCACAACACTCCTGCAAAGAAAGAAATGATGGAAAATAACAAATACAAGCTTTAAGATGAGTTCTAATCTTGCTATGGCAGATAGATATAGTCAACAACAAATTTTCTTTCTTTCTTTGTCCTTTTTCTTTTAAACTTCTGTGCCCAACTGCATCAGTGAAGAGGATATGGACATTAAGGATACATTGTAAGGTATGCTGACTACCATAATAGATTTGGCAAACGTTTAAGTAGAATCTACAGTTTGCAAACCTTTCTTAAGATAGCATGTGGGCTATAACCAAGAATCTGGGAAAACTGGAAAAATATGTGCTCAAGTCAGAATACTTTGCATATGCATATGTTTTTGGCAAAATATACATAAAATGTCTGTCTTATCTATTTTACATTATCCATATGTAAAATAGTCATAAAAACATTTGAAAGTCAAATTCTCAAACTTCTTTACAGCAAAGCTAAAAATTAAACCAAGGAATACTGAATAAAATCTAATGGCATAGTAAGCTTCATTTATCTGAACAAAATTGTTTTTTTTTCCAGACCAGGAATGTTATTATAATGAAAAGTAACTGAGATGATACACTAGACATTTGGTTAAACATCTGTTTTGCTTTTAAGCTTTGACTTTCTGAACATACGAGTTGAATATTTTCCCATTTGCTTTAGCATATTTAACTGAATATCATAAAAAAATTCTGCTCATGACATTGTGTTAACCTTAAACAAAACATGGATGTGAATATTAGTCAATGTAAGAGATAAAGAAACTATTTCTCTAACATAATAAATATTTTTATTTCCTTGCAGTGAAACTTCATTCTTCTCAAAGTTTACAGCACTGCAACTTCATTTAACAAATACTTCCAAGTGTTACTCAACCATCATTGAACTCATTTATCTAGAAAGTAGATGTATGAGATATTTCAAGCTCAAATGTAACGCCTGAAAACTGGTAACTGACAGTACAAAAATATCCAATCTAAACTAGGGCTTTTAAGTGTATCTATCTTTTGTCATTTTTCCATTAAAAAGCTCTACTTAAAGGAAACTATATCAATGGCTTATTCTCAAATACGTCTATGACTTAAACTTCCTTAATACCAACACTTTTTGAAAGAAATCTTTTGTTAATGTATTCAATGACTGTCAATGTCAAAAATCTAAATTTGTAAGAATTATTACTCAATTTTTGGAGTACTTAACACATTTTTTGTGACCAAAGGTAATATAATAGTAAATAATTTTATTTGTACCAAAATAATTTTCTTCATGATCTCTTTCTGGCTACTTTCTTCTTTTCGCTTTATGGATGCAGTCAAATTCATTGGACTCAACCTTGAACTCTCAACTATCTTATTAAAACATATGTTATGTTTTCAATCCCTTCAGTGGCCATTCCTCATCTAATGTCTCCATTTATTTCATTGCGAGGCAGTGTGACATTATAGAAAGAATATAAAATGGAGTTAGAAGACTAAGGCTTGAGAACTAAATCACTCGCAAGCTGTGTGATCTTACATTTTAGTTTCTCACTGTAAAGATGAGAAGACAAATGCCACTTACTTCATATATAAATAGAGAGACTAAATGAGACTATTTAAAAGGACGTTGTCAAATATGAGATGTCTTATAAATGTTAGTAATTGTTATCACTGTCTAAAGTGAAATAATTCTCTGTCTATAAGATAAAAGGTCTCTAGTTATAATGATATACACAAAGATCAATAGGGAAAAAAGAACAAAGTAATATTTTGGTGTTACCACCAAAACTCTTCTCTAAATTTCTAAACTAAAGTTGAGATGGACTATTTCACTGGCTCTCTAGCAAGAAAAAGTTATCTATTCTTAATTTGAAAATAAGTCAGTAGTGAAACTATAACACTTTTTTTTCCTGCATCTCTCATTAAACTCCTTATGGATGAAATAAAGAAATACTGGCTTACTGATGGTGCTGTGAGATGCATTGGTAGATGGTAGAAAAACAAATACCAAAGATTCCTGAGCATTGCCAACTTGGGGTAAAACCTCTCTAACAGACTAGTACATGCATCTTTCAAGGGCAAATAAATTATATTATGAAAATTAGTTATTGAAACGAGAGAAAAAATTTTAAATCTCAACAACCTGTAATGATGGCTTGTAAATAAATGCCAAAAAATTTAAATACCTACTAAAAAACTGAAAGTATCTGATTCAATAGCAATTGATGTGAAAGCCTCCAGACACTTCATTGAAGCAAACTCAGTAGTCTGATAGTACAAGATGGTACATAAATATACTAATACAGGGGCTAAAAGCCCAGCTTTCAATGTCAGACAAAACTGAGTTAGAATTCTACCTCCAACAATTACTAGCTTTGTGGTATTAGACAAATAATCTTTGTAAGCTCTATTTTCCTCACCTTTAACATGAAGTTCATAATAGTTTTGTACCTCATGTAATTGCTATAAAGATAAAAGGATATAATGTAATAAAGTGCTTAGCACTCTACCTGGAATCTTTTAAGTAGCCAATACATTTTAGCTATTATTAGTATTTCTATGGCTCCGAAAAGTGCTCATGTGGTCAAGGTCTACATCAGCACCAGCACCCAGACTGAAAGAAGCAATAATCCTGATACACTTTGCAATTGTCAGACCTCATAAACAAAATCTTACATGCAGTTGAAGGTACCAGATTTCAAGAATCATGACACACAGAATCATGTCCATAAGAGCTACAATGACAGTGGGTCTGGGAAACAAGTTGTGTGAGGAAAGCCTGAAAGACTAGAAAATTATAGTAAAAAAGTGAGAGAAAATTATACCGATTTTTAAAAATATGATGGCATATGATAAGAAAACAAGTTGAAACGTCCATGTATCTCCAAATACCAAATTAAGACAGACAGGAGGGTGAAAACATTTAATGAGCTCTAGTTTCCAACCACTGATGTGTTCAAATGGCTAGAATAACCATGTCACAAGGGTTGTACAGAAAAGTGAAAAGCTGGATTTTGCTGACTTCTCAGATTCTTTTTGAATCTACAACTTTATGCATTTGTAACTATTTCCTTTTTGATTAACATGGCCAAATTGTTTATGTAGAATCAGAGGACTGTACATTCGTGTCCTTAATATCATTTCTTCACTAATACTACCCATTCCCTAACATCTCAAACCATCTCTGTGCTAAGCAATCTATTTTACAAATAATTTGAAAGCTTACATATATCAACATGTGTTGATTACACATTAGTTATCTTTTGTAATGTTATTATGTATTTACAACTACTTTTATCTGAAAGTAAAAATTTTTAACTCTTACAAAATCTTCTATTAGATTGTTACTCAACATTTCCTACTTGGTTACCTATTCCAGCTATGCCAAAAGGCTTATTTAAGAGTCTATGTACCCATTTAGGGTGCATAAATATCCTAAAATATACATAATTTTTTGGAGCACATACATTTTTATAGAGTTAGCATATAATTTTTATCTGGATTTCAAAAATATAGCCATCAATCTAAACTATTAACATATACTGCTTTTCTTATAGATCTGCTATTCATACTGATGGAGACTTAGAATCCTCTACACTACACACACTTTACCAACTGCATTTTTCTGTCTTAAGAATATTTTTTCCATGTTTTCCAAATTTCACACTTCCTTTCCACACCTTTAAGACTGAAAACTATAATGAAGTGGGTAATTCCTTTATACTACATATAATCTATACATACTCCAAGGTTGTAAAGGCTATCATCAAAACAGTGCAAGCCAGGAAATTACTGAATCTAATATGCTTCAACAAAATGTTTCCTTGAGTGATTAATTATATGTTTTGTAATACACTGAGTGATATATAATACAGAAAAGTGAAAATTCTTTCATCATTGAATTTATCCTATCTCAAAGCCAGAGATTTGGGATATGATCTCAGATTCACTCATTCATTTAACAAATATTTATTGAGTACTATGATGTGTGAGGGATTGTTCTAAGTTTTGAGATATAGAAATGTATAGAACAGACAAAATCTCTGCCCTCACAGAACTTACATTTCAATAGGGACAGACAGAAAATAGAATAACATCAATGAGCAAATATAGTAAGTATATCAGGTGGTAAGTGCTATGAGAAAAATAAAGCAGGGACAAGGATAAGTAGTATTGGTGGGGTGGCTAAAAGAAGTCTCACCAAAGGTGGTATTTGAGGAAACACTGAAGGGTGTCAAGGAACAAGACATGAGGATATCTAGGGAAGAGTGCCACAGGCAGAGAGAAGAAGAAGGCTAGTGAGATTCCAGAAGACTGATGGACATTGAGAGTTAAAAGAGATGAGATAAGAAAAGTAATAGAGACTAAGATCATAGGTCCTTGGAGTCCATTGTAAAGAAGTTGGCTTTTTCATAGAGTGGGACCAGAAGCTATTAAAAGCTTAAGAATAAGGGAGGAACATGATCTTAGGTTATAACAGGATCACTCTGGCTGCTATGTTAACGGGGAAACGGCAAGCAGGGGGAGACTGATTAGGTGAATACTACAATAATCCGAGCAAGAAATGATGGTAGTTTGGATCAGAATAGCAAAGTGAAACCGGTGAAAAGTGGGTCAGATTTTTACTATATTGAGAAGGCAAAGCAAAAAGGGTTTGCAGAAGACTGGATGTGGGTGTGAAAGAAAAGGTCAAAGACGATGCAAAGATTTTGCCACAAGTAACTGGAAGGCCAGAGCTGCCATTAACTAACATAGGGACGACTATGGTTGGAGCAAGTTTTCATATACCTGTTAAGTTATTAAGCACCCAAGCAGGAATATTCAGTAAGCAACTGCATAGATGAGTCTCTAGTATAGGGGAGAGATTTGGCCTGAGACATAAATTTGGAAGTCATCAGCCTACATGCTATTTAATGCCACGAAAGTGGATGAAATCACCAAAGAAGTGAGTGCAAATGGATAGGAAAAGTGGTCCAGGGGCAGAGTCTTGGGGGTCCCCATTAACCAGTTCTGTGAATTTTGTGGAAAGGATACTACTTTATCTGTATACCTCAAGATTTGTCCTAAGTATAAAGTGAGATACTGAAGATAAGAAAAGTCTTTTAAATAGTGACTCATTAAGGCAAGTGAGTTTTATAATTATTTGTGGCACCCTATAAGAATCCCTTTCTTCTTTCTGCTCCCTCTCTCTTTTCTGTAACACTGAGCACTGACAGGTTAAGGGAATACAACTACACTGACAATTTTGGGGGATATAAAGACAAGGAAGACACAGCCCACACCTTAGAGATACTTGACCAAAATATAACAGACAAACAAATCAACTGTGCAAATCCTTTCAATAATTGCTGTGATCAGAGTAATGCACAGGCCATTTCAGGGACACAAAGGATGTGCATTATCAGGGAAGAGTGAGCTGAGTCTAAAAGGTTCAATAGGAATTAACCAGGAGGAGAAAAGTTAGTTCAATAGTAAAAACTGAGTGAGGCACAGAGACATGAGAAAACACAGTAGGTTGAAGGAAGTGCATAGATGCTTAAGACTGGTAAAAGGTGAGGACTTTCTATTCCAAACTAAGTTTATCCTTTACTGTGTAATAACGAGAAATCATTTGAGGATTTGCATCAGCTTTGTATTTAAGAAAAACGTCTCTGGCATAAATGTGGAAGATACATTGGTGGGCAGGGTACACCTGGAAATAACGAGGCCAGTTAGGGGGTAATAGAAGAAATCCACTTGAGATACCAGTGGCCTGAAGTGAGGTGAGAGCTTTGGAAATGGACATATTGTATCTTTTCTAGGATTTAGGTCTTTTAAGCAAGTTCAAAAATAGCCACCTGCTACTTATTTGAGACTAACTACAAGGCCATTTCATTTATCATACGATTTTGGAACTTTATGCGACTTTTTAGAAATAATGCATTATTCTATATGTTCGGAAACTGAGTCCCAGAAAGCCAAAGAAAATAGATAAAGGTCACACACTAATTACAAAGAGATTCGTTACTAATAGCCAGTTCTCCTAATTTCCAGATTATTAGTCTTTTCCTAACAAGGCTTATAGATGTTAAACATTTATCTTGAAAGAAAAAAATTGGAACTTTGAAGAAAAAACAGTTCGTTACTGATTTTAGGGTGACATTAAAATTAACTGCAGCTCATCAGAAATCACGTTATTTATAAGGTTTTCACGTTTGAGTCTCTATTTTGTAAAATATTTAGAATACCAATAGAAAAAAAGATGTAGAATAAATAATCGAGTATTTCATTAATCTGCCCTTTAGAGAGAGAGACTTTTTCAGCTCACTGAACTGTCTGTGTAAATGCCAGGAGAGACAAAGGCAACAACACTGGGGAAATTAGGATACAACCATGCTTGGTCAAAAGTGCGTCTTCTGGCAATTGGCCTTAAAATACGATACCCAGGCCACTTGGAGCATAATAAAAGCTTGGGATTCCAGTGACTACAAATCATAGAAACTTTGAAATGTAAAGATGGCAGATTTTTTATCAATTCAGCCTACATTTACTTGTTCATCCTTTAAGTGATATAATCAAAACACTTTTTTAAAAAAATTCAAAACTATAAGAACAGAAATTAAAGGTCTCAGCAGTAATTACAATTTTTTATAATCTTACCTAATTCTAAATTTAAAAAAATCATTGTAGGAGAATTCCCTCATTTAAACATTTCTTTATTATTTACCCTAATTAGTCATCTTTAGCACTAATGTTAAAAAACTAGAGAGAAAGTACCTAGCCTAAGCTTATACTTTAGGTTTGATAATATGAAAGTTATCTATATTGCTTTTTTAGACTTATAATATTTACAAATTTTTTTTTTTATTTAAGTGATTTTCTGTTTCAGAGAATGAAACACTTAGAAGCAAGGATATTAAAAGTCTGAGGGGAAAAAAATACAGACTAGTTTGCCTGAACCAATCAAACCCAGTAATCTGAACATGAACAAGTTTGTAAAATCAAAAAGGATGAAGTATAAATCACGTAAGATTGATGTTTGTTAGCCAGAGAAGTAATACAAGTGTAAGCTTGCTGTGACATCCCAGACATAAAACAATTTTCTAAAATACAATAACAGTTAAAATACGTGGAGAAGCATACTGTCCTCTGTTTTCTTGTCTTTTTTTTTTTTTGTCTTTTCTCCAAACTAAAGTGGATCTCAAGAATCCCTGAGGAATTAAGACTGAGCTAAATTACAGATATATGCCAAATTCTCAAAAGATTAAAAGCATTTGGATAATCAGGATTACAATTTTAGTTTAAAAGATAGGGTAAATCTTAATCGGTGGTTTTAGAGAGAAGCACTACCCCAACCTCAAAGTTACACAGTTGCTAATACACAAAAAATATAGCTCAGCTAGCATATTTTATAAACCATAGATCTACACAGAAATCTATCTAAAGAGATAGCATAGTTGGGGAACTTTGCCACTTGATTTATGAGTACTATGATGAGATTATTAAGCGCTTCTGTTAGAAATAAAACCATGATAAATATTTCTTTGCTTTGCAGTAACAGAACATTAGAAAAGCTGTCATAGTTTCATAATTGTATTTATTCTATACATACAGAACAGTACCAGAAGATATCTTGCATTTTCAGTGCTTTACAATTCATAAACACACATTTGTTAGGGCCACTTAGTGTAACCAAAGACATACACTTAAATCTGCACAGATGATGATCGGAGGAAATGAAAAAAAAAAAAAAAGAATCAGCACTTTCCACATATGTAGATAAGAATATTTATATAATATTTCATAATACAATCTGATGAAGGCTTTAATACTAAAAAAAAGGTTTACTTTAGTTAAGTCTAAATGTTTCTAAATTTGATGGTGCAATTTAGCTAATGAAAATAAAATTATAAACTTCAAAACACTGCAATTCATCAATGCTCCATTCTAAGTGGGGAGAAACACCCTATGTAGAACATAAGTTAACATAACTCAAATTATATCAATTGTTTTAGAATTTATTTCCAAACTTACAATCCAGAATAAGTATAAAGAATACATTGTTAGCATGTTTGCAATGGAACCAATAAACCATTGGCTAAGAAAAGTAAAATCCTAGGTGATTTCCACTGGGATTGTACAATATTATTAGGAAGTATGATTTAGTAACAAAGAAATGAGCAACTGAGTTTATAGCTATTTTTCAACTAAAGATAAAAATGAAAAATACATTATTGGTAGAGTAAGACCCATGATAATTCTGTTTGAAACTGGTAGTATTCAGGACTTTGCTTCTAAAGCCTGTCATTTTGGATCCTATTTTGAAGGAATTCAATGTGATGTTAAAAGACATGTCATAACTTGGATTTCAGACTTTAGTGCATCAGAATCATGTTTATATACTTCATAATGTAATTATATCTACCTTAAGACAGATAAGGCAAATGGTAGCAATATATTGGAAATATAATTGAAAAATGCAGTTGTCCAGAAGCACTTGTGGGGATGATGTCTCTGAAAAGCTGCTCAAAGCTCCAGAGTTTGAAGTTAAATTTTTGATGTTGTCACTCTCAATCTATTGAATGGCTGACAGACAATCAAACCCGTCTGGCTGGCTGGCAGCTCATTTTGCTGGCAGGTGGCAAACAATTAGACACACCAATTTGTGCCTCCTGATGACATTAAAGCATGAAACTAAGTTGTATGCAGGGCGTAGTGATTTGTGTGAAAGCATTTCAAAAATAATACTCTTTGCCGTGGCAACTCATTTCAGACTGCCACCTCCCATTATGGCTTTGAGCAGTGAAGACGACAGACTTGAGTTACGTGCAGTGCAAGGCCGCTTCTGTTCAATCCGTCATCAGCGCCCCCTGAGACCTCAATCCCCTCCTTTCATCAATATCACCTCATCATTTACATTTGATAGTACTTGAGCTACTGCATATATTAACCACACTAGAGACCCTTTTCCTAAAAAGAATTGAAATATGCTTTGTGCGCCTCGATTTCATTTCTACTTATGCAATTTAGAATAATGATTCCACTCCCATTGAATTTTGCATAAATGCTACCAGGAACAAATAGAAAGTTCTATTTTTTTTAATAATATTCTCAAAAGTGTAATAAATTTTGAGTAGCTACGAATATTGGCACTCAGAAGATTGCTTTGTTAAGTTTTAACGAAAAAATTTTCCTAATAATCATCTAAATTAAAACAAAAATATTTTACTTAATCTTTATTTCATTGGATTCTCTTAGGCAAATCACAATAATTCTTTGTATTTATTGTCTTGTACTTTAACAAAATTTAAATTTAAAATTAGATGCAACAACAAAACTTTTATGACCCTAAATTAAATATTTATAGATATATGTAAATCTATATCTATAAATATAATAATTTTTATATATTTATAATAATTATATATATAATTACAGATACTTACATGCATATGTTTATATATACTCATAAATACACATACACATCTATCCTGGGAAGATAAACCACACAGATGAAATAAAGGACATCAATACAAAATAGCATAAGGAACATCCAAGGATCCATATAAATGAGCATGCAAGGATAATATTATCACAAACTATTAAAACAAGGAAAGATTTTCCTACATTTCATAACTCCTCCTTTGTTATAGTTTTTAAAAACTTCTGACATTTATATTTTATCTTATATGACAATTACTTGTAAATATTTTATCTCCTTTTTCTACTCAGTAAGTTCATAGAAGACAAAACTAACTATCCATCTTTATATCCAACATGACGACTAATGCCATTTATATTTTTCAATAGATTTTCAAGAAATATCTGTAGGACATTGGTTAAAATGTTCATAGGCAAAATGTAAATTATATTTATACATGAAAAAAGATCATTATCCTGACTGAAAATGGCTTTACTGTCACACCTCCACCCTTAAACACTAAGAAATTACTGTCTCTAATTTGGATAAAGCCGTTTGGCCCTTTTAGAGAAAGTAATATGGAATAAATATTACATTTTGACCATACATTTATTTTGACATTCGAGTTTAAGAAAGAATTGATTTCCTAACTTGATCTTTTCTCTCTAAAACAAAAACAATTGCTTATTGACACATATATAAAAATTTTGCGTAGAAAAAAGTGTTTTAAACATCAATAACAATTTAATTCAGATGATAAACATATTCTTTAGTTTACACATTAACATCAATCCCAGTGTCAAAGAACTATTGTTAGTAACTGGTATTTGTCCTAAAATAGTTTTCTAATGCTGCACATGTTTTTAAATTGTAGGATATATTACATGCACAATTTGATTCTGAAATATTTTATTCTGCTTTTGTGAACCATCATTTTTATGATATGCATATTAGAATAGAAAAAAGAATTATTTGTTCTCTCAACTAAAAATTCCTTGTATGATTTAACATTTGAATGTAGACATGTGGGCCATATTATAAGTATGCCTTTCAGCAATGTTTACTTTCAAATATATGTCTACTTTTACATCATACTGGAAATATCATAAGGAAGATGATTATGTACATTTTTTTATTTTTTCCATATATTTGCATTTAAAACTCAAACAAGTTTTATTACTTAAAGCAAACTATTTAATCTCCAACAATTATTACAGTTATCAATAATATTATATTGGAATTTCAGAGCTAGACTAGACCGTGGAGAGATTTGGCCTATCCCCTCCCCCATTTTATCCATGAAACCAGTAAGTTCAAAAAGATAAAATGACTTCCCCAATGTAGTGTAGTCACTTGAAGATGGATTATAATCAGAATCCAGGTTTCCCTATTTCCAATTCAATGTGCTATCATCCATTTCATACTGAAACACTTTTTTTGAGATGTATTATTAAAATGCCTTACTACAAGATCAATCAGGTTGGCCTGTCACTTTGATATTCTTTGTAGTAAGAAGCTACATTAATAAATATGATGTGTTCGAGACTCTCCTAATATTTTTAGATTAACAGACTCTCATTTTCCATCTATGTATAGAGCACTGTGACTACCACGTGCAGTACCTACCTGTCAAAGGAATGGAACTGCATAGGAAGAATCGCCTGTGCTTCTCTCTTCAGTGCTGGATCTGGGTATGGGATGGGTTCAGGGCCACATTCTGCGATTTCAACTGGGGCAGCCACAAGACTTTTCAATATTTCCTTGACATTGATACCTTTTGTTTGACTGATGCTAGATATGGATGGTGCAGGCTTCAACATTTCACTGGGGTTCTCAGTTAAGCTTTCCTGTGATTTTTTCACTTCAGAGGACAAAGTGGATAACAGTTCACTCATGGCATCGGGGCCTGTGTTAGTCTCTAATTCCGCCCCATTCAGGATGCTAGCCACTTGCTCCTCTCCAATTCCTGAATCTGTATGAGGAATGGAACTTTCTAGCTGAATATCTTCGCCAGGAGTTGGTGTTTCTTTTTCCTTTATAGTGTCTGGAAATGCAGCAGGTGTTTCTGTAATGAAAGAAACTAGTTTAAACAAAAACCTTCACAAGTGAAAACCCAGTAATATTAATAAAACATTCTCACATATTAGAATAAAGAAAATAAAACCTGTAAGAAACAAAAAAATCTACTAATTGGATGTGCATAACAACACAACAGGGTTAAAACATATCATCCATATACATCTGCCATTTTGTTCAGTAAGTATCAACAGAACCTTGTTTCTTTTATAAATCATCTGGTATTTAAAAGCACGGAGAAATAGTTACTACAATTTTTTATAGCAGCTTAAAAATAATTATTATATGAAGCACCCTTTTTATCTTTTCATTGTTAGCTAGGAATCATATAAAGGAAATTCTTATACATCTCTAATATTGTCCTTAAAAATATGAAGCCATTTTTATGCCTTTTTGGTATAACATTCTAAAAATGTTAGCAAATAAATGAGGACCTTGAAAAATTTATCCAATGTAATTATAGTGGGAATAATAATAGCTTTTAACTCAATAAAGTCATGGTGAAGAAGAAAATAAGGTATTATATGTAAATTATTTGTAGTTCATGCATAAAATGGATACTTAGTAAATGTTAGCTATCTGTACTACTTTAACATATATTTAAGTTTATCCTTTACAAAACCAGAAGGGCAGACTAAATTATTTCTAAGATCTCTTCAAAATTAATATCTGTAAGTTCTAGAAAGCTGCCCTTAGGTTTTGTTGTTTCTTTGTTTTGAAAAGTTATTGGGACAGAAAATCAGGAGACTGCTCAACAGGGGAAGAGGCCATCTTGATTTCAGTAAGACAGCTCACAAAACCTTTGGTGAAGTCTCTAGCGAAAACACAGTGAAACACTGTTTTGATGAAACTACTCTTGAGTGGGATCATAACTTGTTCAAAGTTTTACACACATGTGCTGAAGGCTTAGAGATAATGTGCAGGAATTTCTTTAGCAACAGGGCTCAATTCTTAGACTTTATAAAACAGCTTTTCTAATTTCTTGAATATACATTAACTTTATAACATTCAAATTTACTTAGGACATGAATTTATAATTTTTCAAAATTAATTTTAGAATAATTTTGCCAAGTTTTCAAAAGACAGAAAAGGTATTTTCTATATTCTCCTTTTCTTTTGATTCAAATTGTATCAAATCTATATGTTAATTTAGAAATAAATAGTATCTTCATATTATTCAATCTTCCTAGTATACAATATTCATTTAAATTAACTAAAATACTTATATCTCTCACAATTCACTGTTACAATTTTCCTCATATTTATTAAATCAGTTTTAGTTTTGCTTGTTTGTTTGGTCAAAGATTTTAGAACTGAAATAAGAAAAGCTTAATTAGTAGAACACGATAATGAATCTTATTATCTTATTACATGACCAACATGAAAAGTAGGAAGATCTATTCTTTGTTGTTCCCAAGAAAAAAAATTAAAATAAGCACATGAAAGTTCTGAGCAGAGAGATAATAGCAACACTACTACTGTCAAAGCACTAGAGAAGGAAAAAGGTAAGAGGTAAAGACAACCGTTTTGCATTTTTTTAAAAACCCTGTGAGAGAATATTAAGACAAATGAGAATAATAGCATTAGGCATGAGAATGAAGGGAAAGAATCAAGATGCTTCTGGAATATCTAGCTTAAGGAAAAAAAAGAATGGAGATATGGCACTAGCTGAGGAAGGAAGCAAAAGAGAAGCATGTTCTTTTCAGGAAAATAATGAATTAAATTTTCAATCGAGTCTGCAGAATCTCTGGGATATTTTTATCTGTAGGTCAAGAGAAGTATAGCCATATATTTGGGGATCATTCAAACTGAGGTGATAATCGAAACTTTGGAAGTTGATGAAATAATAATGAGAAGATGGCTAAGGTAGTTATTTCCACTGTGAGAGATGCTACTGAACGTATTTAATGCATGTTCACATCTACAGATTACATATTTTTGGACGAAAATAATTATGACAGAAAAATCAAGGGAGAATTAAATAGCAGCAGTGACATTTCTATGACAATAGGACAGAGAATGTAAACACAGAAACAAAATAAGAACTCTAACATCAACAAAAACTCAAGGTAGCATGGGCTAACTTTTCTTATAGACTTTAATTATAAAAAGGCATATAATCAAGTCTAGTACTTATTCTGAATTTAGCTGATTCAGAGATTTGGCCTAGAGTTTTGGCTTTACCCTAATATGATATCTCAGTATCTTTATTTACAGTGTGTTTTATATTAAGAGCTACAAGAAAAATGTAAACTTTTCAAGTTACAGTAGTCTAAAATATAAGTATACAAAATATCTAGGAAAATAAAATCTTTGATTTAGTGTCTACAGGGTACTATATAAAAAGATTTTTTTCTACTAATGATATAATTTTTGGCTTTTATGTTCAAATGACTCTCAATGGACAATTACAATCTACAATTCACTAACCAGACACTTGGAACTCCAAATTAATCTTGACCTCTCAAGTATAAAAGCCAATTAAAAGTTTATTAAAATTAAATATTAGAGTATTTTCAAATGACTCATCAAGATATTTACACAGTAATAAAATCTTAATTTTATTTTTACTGTGACTGTTAAAAAATGACTTAAAAATGAAGCAGTAATTTTGATATTCCAATAACAACTCTCTTCAAAAAATAAGTTTTGTAAAGCATACCTTGCGACCATGTTACATAGAAATAAAAATAAACACCAATGGAAAATTTCATAGTAATAATTGCAAATAAAAAAACAGATCAGTATCCAAAGAACTCACCTTAATTTCCCATTATGCATTAACATCTCCTATAGATCATGCTCTCAGTTGACAGCATAAACTTCAGCTTAGATAACTTATATGTTCTCAAAATGCTTCTTTTTGACACTAAAGTACTTTGAGGGTTTAACCCAAGTGACTTCAATATGAAGTTAGGCATGAACAGCAGAGAAAGTATAAACGATTGCATCTGTGCAGGTTATATCAATGACAGTAGACTTGTAACTTTTCAATAGTTCTCATCAGTTTCTGTAGCAATACGCCATGTCAGTACGCAAAGCAGAAACATTACTAGCCTGAGCGATATTAACCTTGTCAAAAACATGCAGTTGGATGCCAGATGCCTCTTTTTCTTACTGTTTTTCATTGAACATAATGAGTTCATCTAATACATTTTGGAAAAAACATGGGGTTAAGTTCAGCAAATGACATGACTTCTACAAGGTGACCTCATTTATCACATTCCTTCCTCCAAAAATCTTGTTTTACAGTGATTTATGAAGTGTTTCAATATGTTTTACCTATTAAATTATTCAAATTGCTATTTTCCAAACTATCTAAATAAGAAATAAAATGAGCATACAGCTCCTTGTTAGTACAGCACTGAAAATTACATTAAGATCAATTATTTGCTCTTCAAATAGTAATATTAAGCAAACTAAATCACATTAGAGTAATTTAAAACATAAAAATCTGTATATAAGTAACTTGTATATTTTCTTTATATTAAATCCCAAAGTGCCAAATTAAGCTACATAAAAATTAACCTGAACTCCAAAGAGGAAAAATGCCATACATATAAAGATTTAAAATCATTATTAAAGCTTACTTTACACAAAAAAAGACTATAATGCATTGAGTAATTATTTGCAATTATTTGTATATGATTCAGTTTTCTTGTTTGCTACAGTAAATGTATGAAAATAATACAACTTCAGGAATTCAATATTGTTATGAAAGAATATGCCCATAATAGACAAAATTAAAATTCAGAAAAAACAATTCAGAACCAAGAAGGTACTTCCAATTGATGTTTTTGACTATGATGTGTAGATCTATTTGAGTTTATCCTACTACAAGTGCATTGAGCTCTTAAGATGTGCATACTAGTGATTTTCATCAAATTTGGAACGTTTTCAGGCCAATATTTCTTCAAATATTCTTTCTGCCCCTTTCTCTCTCTCAATTCTCCTCTGCGACTCCTATTGTGTGTATGTTAGTTCACCTGATTGTGTCTCACAGGTCTCTGAGGGTCTCTTATTTTTCTTCATTCATTTATTCATTTGGTTCCTCAGAATAGGATAATCATAATGGACTTATCTTCAAGTATGCTGACTCTTTCTTCTGCCAACTCAAATCTTCTGTTGAACCCCTCTAACGAATTTTTCATTTTAATTATTATACTCTTCAAATCCAGAATTTCTATGTAGTTCTTTTCTATAGTATTTCTTTATTGATATTCTCTTTGGTGAAACATCACCCTCATACTTTTAATTCTTTAGAAAAGGTTTCCTTTAATTATTTGAGCATATTTACAATAGCTGATTTAAAGCATTTTGTCCAGTAAACCCAAAATCAGGGCTTCCTCAGGGATAGTGTTTATTGACTGCCTTTTCCCCCCATGTATTGGCCATACTTTCCTGTTTCTTTGCATTTTTCATACTTTTTTGTTGTTGAAAACTAAACATTTTAAATAATATAATGTGGCACTCCTGGAAATCAGACCCTTCCCATGGGGTTCACAGTTGTTCTGTTTGTTTATTTACTGACTTTCCTGAACTAATTCTGTAAAATCTATATTCCCTGTCACCTTCAGCCACTGAAGTCTCTGCTCCATCAGCCTAGTGGTCAGCTAATGACTAGACAGAGATTGCCTTACATGTCTTGAACCAGTAAGTCTTCCACTCTTTGCCAGAAGGCTGTGTGTGTGCGTTGGGGCATGCTTTTAACCCTCCTATTTACAACTCTCCCTTAGCCTTCTTTTTCTGCTTGCACAGGGCTTCAAGATCAGCCAGAGGTAAGTGATTAGGGACTTCTCACATCTTCCCTGGGCCTCAGTACAGTCCCAAGAATAGTGACATCTCATTCTTAGATCTTTTTAAGATTTTTGGTAAGGCTCTTGTTTGCCCCAACTGGTAGTGCCACCTCAGGCAGTTGCAAGGTTAAACAAATTGCTGCTGATTATTTTAACAAACACTTTGGAAATAGGGCTTTTCTCTGATTAGGTCAAATAATGACAAGGTCATGAATGAAGCTTTTCCAGGAAGTTGCCAAACAGGTCAAATAGTGACAATGGTCTAAGATGGGACTTCCTAAAAACTCCAAACTCAGTTGGCCTTATTCCAGTGGCCACTAGCCTGCTGTTTTTCACAGCTACCACAGTTGTCTGACTGCTGGTTTTCAAGGCTACGGAGCCTAGGAGAGGCGGATAGCAATAGGGAAACTTAAACCACCACAAAGCTTGCTGTTCTCATGAAGATGATGCAGTTTTTCTTGAATTAATACTCTCTAAATTGTTGCAAGCCTTTGATTACTTTCCAGAGAACTGAAAAATTCGATTTCAACATTTTTTTTTTTTTTTAAGGAAGATTAGCCCTGAGCTAAAATCTGCCGCCAATCCTCTTCTTTTTGCTGAGGAAGCCCAGCCCTGAGCTAACATCCGTGCCTACCATCTTCCTCTACTTTTTATGTGGGACGCCTGCCACAGCATGGCTTGACAAGTGATGCACAGGTCTGCAAACCAGCAAGCCTGGGCCACCAAGTGGAGTGTGCGAACTTAACCCCTGCATCACCAGGCCGGCCCCATGATTTCAACAATTTTTGCCAGTGTTCTCATTGCTTTTTTGGAGGAGCAGTTTTTTGGAGGTCCTTATTTCTCTCTTCCAGAAGTCCCATCTCCTAAGTGATGTTTAAAATTGAAATTTTAGTATAGTTCCAATTTGCACATTTTAAATAAAATATCAATTTGAAATTTTAAAATATTCATATATACATATTTTGCTTTTCTCTTGCCCTAGCTTGTGTTTGTACTCTTTTTCTTCTCAAAGAAAAAAAATACTTTTCCTGCTGAAATACATCACACATTTCTATAATGTATTGGAGGCAACCATTAACACTACTAATAAAATGCCAACATATATGCCTAAAAATTTTATGTTGCAGAAAAACAACCATCAAATATAGTATAACTCTGTTGATATCAATTAGATAAGCCACAATTTACATATTACATATGGTTAAGAGTTCAAGCTTTGAAATAAGACTGTTTGACTTTCAGTCAAGACTTCTTTACCACTTATTAGCTTTATGATGTAGGATGAGCCATTTAACTTTTCTCAGCCTCACTCTTTTATCTGTAAAATGGGCATAATAATAGTACATACATTAGAGGAATGTTGTGATGATTAAAGAGCATAATTCACAAATAGCGCCTAGCATAATCTCAGTATAAAGTTTTGTACCTGCTGCTGCTATTATCAATTGTACTGTTATCACAATTACCGTCATCAACATCATCATCATATCCTATAGGATCCTATGTCCTACTTAAAAGAAAATACACAGCCCAACTACTCTATCAGTTATTCTCTCTACTCATCTTCAATTTCCGTCTCTCTTCCTAGCTCTGGTCCCTTTATCTGTAGACCAATAACTCCTACCCTAAAAGAAGAATCTCTCACTCTCACCTCCCCTTATATTTCTAACCCTTAAGCTACTTTGGGTGGTTCTCCTTTCTTTCTAAAGGGAATATGTCATAACAAAAAGATCACGGGAATGTAATCAAATTGATCAAAGTTCCAATTTTTTCTCCACAACTTACTAGTTTTCCACACTATCTTGGATAAATTAGTTATGCAACTCTGAAAGAGTTGCAAGAACTGCACTTGAAAATGTAGATCTTAAGTATGCTGTTAGGCTTAAGAAATCTCTCAAGCTATCACCTGTAATGTCCTTCTTTAATTGAGCTTTCCAAAGACTTAGAAGATTTCCATAGACATCTCAAAATTAATACACTTAGATACCTGTTTCCTTCCCCAGATTAGGGAAGTTTTAAGCCATTATTTCTTCAAATAAGATTTCTACCCCTTTCTCCCTCTCTTCTCCTTCTGTGAGCCCTATAATGTGAATGTTAGTCCATCTGATGCTGTCCCATAAGCCCTTTGTGCTGTCTTCACTTTTTTCATTCTTTTTTTCTTTTTGCTGCTCTGGGTGAGTTCCATTGCCCTGTCTTCAAGTTGACTGATCCTTTCTTCTGCTTCATTTAGTCTCATGTTGACACCCTCCAGTGTATTTTTCAGTTTAGTTATTGTAGTCTTCAGCTCTGTGACTTTTATTTGGTACTTCCTTATATTTTTTTCTCTCTCTTTTGAAGCTCTGTGTTCATCCATTCTTCTCCCCAGTCCAGTGAGCATCGTTATGACTATTACCTTAAATTCTTTATCAGATAAATTACTCATCTCTGTGTCATTAAGGTTTTCTCCTGAGGTTTTATCTTGTTTTTCCATGTGCAACATATTCCTTTGTTTTTTTATTTTGCTTGACTCTCTGTGCTGGTTTATATACAGTAGGTGAAACAACCACCTCTCCCAGTCTTGAAGGAGTGGCCTTATGTAGAAGATGAACCTTGTTGTTCAACCCTGCCCCAGCTCTTTGTTGTCTCTCAAACCTTTGTGCTTGTCCAAGCAGCCTATTATATTTTTAACAGCTCCCACCTAGATCTCAACACTTGGATTTAGGCTAATTGAAAGCTATACCCTCAGACAGCAGCTTTTAAAAATATGCAAATATATACAGTTCTGTGGGACCACAAGCATAAGGCCCCCCGGCCACCAGAGTCAGATAATCCGGTGGTGTCCCTTGCATGGCAGTTGCAAACCTGAGGTTCCATATGAGTATATAAGCTCTTTTCTAGGAGATACCATTGAGCTGGAGCAAGTCATAAAGACATTATCAAGATGGCATCCACAGCCTAAGTTCCTTGAGAGGAGCCTAAGTTCATTGAGAGAAGCTCCACAGGCCACTAGATGTATATCAATTCTGAAGCCTGCCCCTCAGACTGAAGCTCCAGCACAAGCAACAAGGCCTCCTTCACAGAAAGACTGGAGGGTATGCCTCAACTGGCTGTCCATGCAGTGCCCTGGGGATGGCAGCCTGCCAAAAACCATCTCTCTGATTGCCACAGTTCCTTTGGACCCAGGAAGGCAAGCCCTGCTGGCCACCAGAGCCAGGCAATCAAGGGGGGATTCCGTGGGTGGCAGCCTCAAAACCCAGGGCACTAGATGTAAATACCAGGGCACCAGACACGTATAAAACTCCCTTCCAGGAGATTCTAGCACTCTAAAGCCTGGCAGAGGGAGAATGCAAAGAGAGTACCCACCCTCTAAGGTCTCTAAAAAGGATTATAGTCAGCCCATAGACACTTGTTTAATTAGAAGCCTGCCCATCAAGCTGTAGCCATGATAATTATCTAATAGGCCTCTTTCACAGAAAGAGAAGTCCTGGGTCTGTTGCCTTTTGCTGTGACCTGTGTTTAACAACTCCTTCTCCATTGGCTACAATCCTGTGGAACCCTGAGCATAAGCCCCACTGGGCACCAGAGCCAGGCAGTCAAGAGGCATTGCCTGGTGGCAGCTACAAAAATTAGGAAAGCAGACTTGTGTGGACTAAATTATCCAATCTCCAATCAAAAGATATAGAGTGGCTGGGGGCCAGTCTCCTGGTCGAGTGGCTAAATTTCCACATGTTCCACTTCATTGGTCTGGTTTCACAAGTTCAGATTCTAGATGCAGACCTATACCATTCATCACGCCATGCTGTGGCAGCGATCCACATATAAAATAGAGGAAGATCGTCACAGATGTTAGCTCTGGACTAATCTTCCTCAAAAAAAGATACAGAGTGGCTGAATAAATAGAAAAACAAGACCATCTATATGTTACCTAGAAGATACTCACTTTAGATGTAAGGAGACACACAGACTGAGAGTGAAAGGATGGAAAAGATAACCCATGCAAACAGAAACCAAAATAAAGCTGGAGTAACTATACTTATATCAGACAAAACAGACTTTAAAACAAATACTGTAATAAGAGACAAAGATAAGCGTTACATAATGATTAAGGAGTCAATCCAAAAAGAGGATATAACATTTGTAAATATTTATGCACCCAAGATAGAAGCAACTACACATATAGAGGAAATCTTAACAGACCTAAAGAGAGAATTAGACAGCAATACAATAATAGTGGGGGACTTTAATACCCCACTACATCAATGAATAGATCCTCCACACAGAAAACCAACATGGAAACCTCAGACTTAAACAAAACGTTAGATAAGATGGACTTGATATATACATAACGTTTCATCCCAAAGCAACTGAATACACATTCTTCTCAAGTGTATATGGAACATTTTCCAGGATAGATCATATGTTAGGTAACAAGTCTTAATAAGTTTCAAAGCATTGAAATCATATTGAGCATATTTTCTGACCACAATGATATAAAACCAGAAATTAATTACATGAAGAAAACTGGAAAATTCACAAATATGTGGAGATTAAACAACACGCTACTGAAAAACCAATGGGTCAAAGAAGAAAGCAAAAAATACCTTGAAACAAATGAAAATGTAAATAATAACATACCAAAATTTGTTGGATGCAGCAAATGCAGTTCTAAGAGGGAAATTCACAGCAATAAATGCCTCCCTCAAGAAATGAGAGAAGTCTCAAATAAACAACCTAACTTTATACCTCAAGGAACTAGCAAAAGAAGAACAAACAAAGCCCAAAGTTAGTAGAAGGAAAGAAATAGCAAAGATCAGAGCAGAAAGAAATGAAATAGAGATTAAAAGACAACAGAGAAGATGAATGAAATGTAGAATTGGAGGGAACTCTTCCAAACTCAACTTATAATGCCAGTATTACCCTGATACCAAAACCAGACAAGGACATCACAAGAAGAGAAAATTACAGGCCAATATCCCTGATGAACATAGATGTAAAAATCCTCAACAAAATATTAGCAAACCAAAATCAACAATACATTAAAAGGATCATATACCACAATCAAGTGGGATTTAATATAGAGATGCAAGAATGGTTCAACATCTGCAAATCAGTCAATGTGATACACCACATTAACAAAATGAAGGGAGAAAAATCATATGGTCATCTCAATAGATGCAAAAAAACCATTTGACAAAATTCAGCATCTATTTATTATAAAAATTCTCAACAGAGGGTACCTCAACATAATAAAGGCCACAAATGACAAGCCCACAGCTAACTTCACACTCAACAGTAAAAAACTCAAAGCTTTTCCTCTAAGATCAGGAACAAGACAAGGATGCCCACTCTTGCCACTTTTATTCAACACAGTATTAGAAGTACTAGCCAGATCAATTAGGCAAGAAAAAAAAATTAAAGGCATCTGAATTGGAAAGGAAGAAGTAAAACTGTCATTCTTTGCAGGTGACATGATATTACACATAGAAAATCCTAAAGACTTGATTAAAACTGTTAGAACTAGTAAATGAACTCAGTAAACTTGTAGGATACAAAATCAATACATCAAAATCTGTTGCATTGCTATACACTAATGAGGAACTATGAGAAAGAGAAATTAAGAAAACAATCCCATTTACAACTGCATCAAAAAGAATTAAAATACCTAGGAATAAATATAACTAAGCAGGTGAGAGACCTGTATATGGAGAACTAGAAGATACTAATGAAAGAAACTGAAGAAGACACAAATAAATGGAAAGATATTGTGTGCTCATGGATTGGAAGAATCAATACTGTTAAAATGTGAGACTATCTAAAGCAATTCACAAATTCAACGCAATGACACTTTTCACAGAAATAGAATAAATAATCCTAAAATTTATATGAAACCACAAAAGACCTTGAATAGCCAAAGCAATCTTGAGAAAGAAAAACAAAGCTGGAGGCATCACACTCCCTGATTTCAAACTATTTTACAAAGCTACAGTAATTAAAACAGTAAGGTATTGGTATAAAAACAGACACATAGATCCATGGAACAGAATAGAGAACCCAGAAATAAACCCACACATATATGGTCAATTAATTTATGACAAAGGAGCCAAAAACATGCAATGGGAAAAAGAGAGTCTCTTCAATAAATGATGTTGGGAAAACAGGACAGACACACATGCAAAAGAACAAAATTCTACTGCTATCTTGTACCATATACAAAAATTAACTCAAAATGGATTAAAGACTCGAACATAAGACCTGAAACCATAAAACTCCTAGAAGAAAACATTAGCAGTAAGCTCCCTGACATAGGTCTTGGCAATGACTTTTTGAATCTGACACCAAAAGCAAAAGCAACAACTGTAAAAATAAACAAGCAAGACTATATCAAAGAAAAACCTTCTGTATAGCTAAGGAAACTATCAACAAAATAAAAAGACAACCTATTAAGTGGGATAAAATATTTGCAAATCATTTATCTGATAAGGGGCTAATATCCAAAACATATAAAGAACTCATACAACTCAACAGGAAAAAAAATAATCCAATTAAAAAATGGGCAGAAGATCTGAAGAGACATTTTTCCAAAGACGGCATACAGATGGCCAACAGTACATAAAAAGATGCTCAACATCATTCATCATCAGGGAAATGCAAATCAAAACCACAATAAGATATCACCTCACACCTCTTAAAATGGCTCTTATCAAAAAGACAAGAAATAACAAGTGTTAGAGACGATGTGAAGAAAAGGGAACGCTTGTGCACTGTTTGTAGGAATGTAAATTGGTGCAGCCACTTTGGAAAACAGTACGGAGGTTCCTCAAAATAGAACTACCATATGATCCAGCAATTCCAATTCTGGGTATTTATCTGAAGAAAACGCAAACACTAATTCAAAAAGATACATGCACTCCATGTTCATTGCAGCATTATTTGCAATAGCCAAGATATGGAAACAACTTAAGTGTCCACTGATGAATTAACAGATAAAGAAATTAGGGTATACATATACAATGGAATGTTCTTCAGCCATAAAAAAGAATGAAATCTTGCCATTTGTGACAACATGGATGGGCCTTGAGGGCATTATGCTAAGTGAAGTAAGTCAGAAAGAAAAAGACAAATATCATAAGATCTCTCTTATATGTGGAATGTAAAAAAACAACCTAAGCTTATAGATACAGAGAACAGATTGCCAGAGGAGCGGCGTAGAGGGTGGGAGAAATGGGTGAAGGGGGTCAAAGGGTAAAAATTAAAAAAAAACTCAACACATCTAAGACGCAAGTCTTAATCATTCTCTTTGACCTTACCTGCCTGCATTCTTGTTTGATAAATGGCTATTTGATCATTTCAATACTTCAGACCAGACAGCCAGGTGTCATCTTTGAAAACTTTGCATACCCTCATACCCCATATCAAATCAATTACCACATCCTGTCAATTTTACCTCCAAAGTAAGCCTCTAATTTATCTTCCTCTTCGGTCTCCACTGCCACCACACCTTAGTTCTAAGCAATAGCATCTCTTACCCAGAAAGCAACAACCTCCAATTGGTTTATCCAGTTTCCCTCAATGCCCCTCTAATCTCTTCCCTCATTGTACCTAGAATACTCTTTTAAAATTGTAAACCAGATTATGATACTTAGAGTAGGCAGAAAAATGTCCCCCAAAGATGTCCAGATCCTAATTCTCATAACCTGTGAATGTCACCTTAAATGGCAAAAAGAACACTAAATGGAAGGGCTTTGAGAAGAGGAGACTATGTGGGATTATCCAGGTGGGCCCAATCTAACCTCAAGAGTCTTTAGAAGCAGAAAACCTTTCCAGGCTGTGCTCAGGATGTGACTACAGAAGAATATTCTGAGAGATGCACTGTTCCTGGTTTTAAAGATGGAGGAAGAAAGAGAAAGGCCAGGAGCCAAAGAATGTGGGTGGCCTCTAGGAGCTGGAAAAGGCAAGGAAAATGGATTCTACTCAAGAGCCTCCAGAAATGAATGCAGCCTTGACGATGTCTTGATTTTAGCCTGGTGAAATCCATGCTAGACTTCTGATTTACAGAACTGTCAGATAATGAATTTGTGTTGTTTTAGGACAATAAGTCTGTGGTAATTTGTTATGGCAGCAGTAGAACACTAACACAATGCTCATTTGCTTGGTTTAAAAACCATATCCTTAATATAGTTTACAGACCCTACATGATTTGGTTCCTGCCTACCTATCTAAACTCATAGAATGATTCTCTTTCTCTTGATTCTTATGTTTTAACTACCTATGTTCCCAGACTATGCCAAGGAATTTCTCTGAACATGTGGCTGCCTTTTCAGGAATGTGCTTCCACTGTCCCCATTCTTTCTCCTAAACTAAGTGAATTTATCCTTTGGTTCCCAGCTTAAATGTCACTTCTATGAGAGGCCTTTCCCATCCCCCAAATTAAATTAGGTTTCTTCTTTTGTACTTTCTCACAATCAGTAATTTTATTTCTTAGGATGCAACATAACTTCCAATTATATATTTAAGTGTGTGGTTTCCAAAAGTGTATCTTCCTCACTCAAATGTTAGCTGTATAAGTATAGGGACTTTCTGCTTACTATTATATATCCCTAGTACAGGAAACCATTCATTTATTCAGCAAATATATAATGAAGAAATCATAAAGTAAATTGAAAGAAAGGTTAAATTAGAAGATGAAAGAAAGAAAAAAGAGGAAAGGGGGACTTTTGTTGGTACCTTTACTGATATTGAAAACAGACGTTTATCTTAAAGAGCTGAAATTTTTAAAAGATATTTGCTAGGAATAACTGGGCATGATTTTCACCTGTAAATAACTGAAATAGGTAATATATTCAACATCAGTAGCCAAAAAGAATTCTATAAATATTTTATTGATGACAGTGTTTCAGAGTATTTGTAAAATAAATTATAATGTATCCACTTAATGGATCCATAAAAAATAATTCCAAAAGGAAGAGAAAACAACAAATTTACAATATTGAAAACCTTAGTGTTGATTATATGAAGGTAACAATTTGTTTAAAAAGTATTAACTTTATTTCTAAGTATACAATATATAAAAACTGAGTGGTAAAAATATTTGTATATAAATTATTGTCATATCCTTATTGTTTCCTTAAGATACAATTCTAAAAGTGAAATTACTAGATCAAGGGTTATGGATATTTTTATGCTATCCATACTTAAAAATTTACATACTTTATTATGTAAAGTGCACATATTTACATTTTCACCCTTCAAAATTTTGGCCAATTTGCAAATTATGGTACATTTTTGTTTCAATACAAATTTATTTGATTATTAGATTTAAATAAATTTTCCTTATTTGTACTGTACATTGTCTTTCTTTTGCTAGCTGTTTAGTATTTCCGAAATTTTTCCATTTCTGTGGTATATTCTTTTAATTGATCTGTAAGAGCTCTTTATTCATTAAGGCTATTAACTTTTATCACATAAGTGTAAATTTTTTCCTGTTTTCATTTCTCTTTTAATTTTGTTAATGCTTAGACATGTAGATGCATAAAACTTTCATTTAGCCACATCTTTTCCCTTACAACTTCAGCCTTTGATTTTATGATTTACAACACCGTTTCTTATATTATATAACAGTAGTCTTAATTTTCTTGAATTATGTTAATTTTCATTTTTACCTTTATATTTTAATACATAGGGAATTTATTCGGCATAATGTATGAAATAAGAACACAAATTAATTTTTCTCAAATGGTTGCCTCATTTGGTAATCGCAATACCATTTGCAAAATGATACTTTCCCTTTCATTTGATTAGAAAAGTTTTATTTATAATATATAAAGTGCTCATACAAATTTCAATCCATTTATACACTGTTTATGCCATATGTCTATTCTTGTACTGGTAGCACATTAATTTTTTTATTTTCTGTGTAAATTCTTCTCCCTGAAAATTGTTCAAGGAAAACTAATATAACAAATTTATTTATAAGTTCACCTAAATATTAACTTTCTTCTGATTAAACCTAAAGTGAAATAATTAACATAAAGCTTCTACAGCTTCTAGGACAAGTTATAAATAAAAGATTCTTGTCTCTTTCTTCAGCATGTTTATTAATGAAATACATTTTATGGCTACCATCAATACTCGACTTTCTAGAAAACTGCTTAGCTTTCTCATTGGCTTACACCGTTACTTAATATTTACTGTATTAGCTTCCAAGTGCCACACTAGGTCTCAGGGACTACCCTAATGAAGTACACATTCTAATAAACAAACAATTAAATTGTATAAGTGCAAGAAGGGAAATAAAGAGTATGCTATAATAGAGAATAGGGTGGTCAAGGTGAGGAAGCTACTTAGCTACAGTAGTCAGAGAAGGCCTCTGTGAGGAGGTGACCTTTAAGCAGATACCTGAAGGACGAGTATGCACCAGTCATGCAAAAAAAAATAGGAAAAAGAACCAAAAACCAAGAACAAAACACAAAGATCATGAGGCAGAAAAGTGCTTGGCATGCTTAAAGGACTAAAAGGTAATCTGATTGTAGCATAGTGAGCAAATGGAAAAGTAACATGAGATAGAGTTGGAAAGGTGTTCAGCAGTCAGATTATCCAGGGCCCATGTGCTATTTTACTTTAAATGCTATTAGAAAATCTTAGGTCAAAAAGGGACACAATCTCATTTGCATTTTAAAACAAATCCAGAAAAATTGTAAAAAATAAAATAAAGGTCAGTAAGAGAAGAGGTGAGGAAACTACTACGGAGGCAATCATAGTAATTCAGGTAAATTAGAACTACAGTAGTCTTGCTACTGTAAGTTAAGTCATTATAACTTTATCCCCACAATCAAAGGAAGTCTTTAGAAATTTTTAGAAGGAAAAATTACCTTTTATATTTGTTATATATTAAATGTAACTCATTTCATTATATTATTTTATTATATTATATACTGTTATTTAAAAAATTGTCATCAGTAACAGACTAAATGACTAGACACAAGAAGTCTAATGAAGAAACTCCAAGAAGGAAAAAGACTTTGAAGTAAGGAGACTATCAAAGATTAAAAAGAAGAGAGAGGTCAGAGTGCTAGTTTAGAATTTTTTAAAAGGATCAATAATGAGCTGAAAGCAGAGAATGAAGGGTGAAGGAGTTGAAGAGTAGTCCAGATCAACGCCTCTCAAACTATCTGTGAAAATTTACCTTTTCTTTTCAATCCATCATTGAATGACATTTTTGGAAAATAAATTAAAAATAAAGTATTCAAAAAGAAATTTTTAATAGTACACAAAATATAGGCACAAATGTTTTTATTATTTGATTCCATAGACATGAAATTAAATTTCAATAAATATAATCAAAACACAGATAACACTGGGAAAAATAAACAATTATAAACAACTGTCCATGTTGTTCACTGAAAGTGTGTGTAGAGGTGATCAATATAGACAAATGTTATTATACTTGTAACTTTTTTTCACTACACATGATAACCAAACAAAAAGATTTAAGCAAACAGTGATTCCCCAAAGAAATGCCTATATAAACGTTTTGAACAAACATTGGGAATATGAATACTTAAATTTTATAATGTGACAATGAGCTTTTTGCTTGCTAAGTTATCTAATCCAAGTTGAACTGGCAATAATGCTACTCACAGGAATAACATATAGCTAACCTGTTTTTGTTTTACTTCAATAACATGCAGAGTGGAGAAAGCAGTGTCATAGAGGTGGGTTGATGGAATGAAAACTCAGAAGGTTCAGAATATTCACTTTAAACTTCTGCCCAAAATGAAAACAGAAATGCTGTATCTTTGAAATATACCCTCAATGATCATCAATATCCAGTTCCAGTAATTTATCCTGTATAGTTATAATCAAATATAAATCATTTCAATGAAATTATTGAAAATTATTTCAATTCTTTCAATGAAAGAAATGGATTCCAATTCCATGAATTTCTTCTAATAGAAAATAAAACACAAAGCATTCTACCAAATGCATAAGACGAGAGGAAATAGCTTTTTAAGGGTGAACAAAATCAAGATCATTCTTAAAGATCAAGACACTTCATTGATTATTATTAAATACTCATTATTATTAAATTATGAAACGTGTCATAGGAACTGTGTACTTTGAAGATTCTAACTTTTACTTTTGTCCTTTGATCTTTTCTGCCACTAAAAAACCACACAGCAATCTTCCCCGTTTTGGAAGTACTTAGTTCATTAAAAATACTTTACATGTCTGACAAAGAACCCAGTCCTTTCAGTCTTTAAAGTGGAATCAAACTGGTTTCTCACATCTTGTAAAAACATTAACAATTGACTGTAGTTCTGACATCATCAACAGAACTTTTCCATTCAATAACCAGTGCATCACAGCATGCGAGAACAGTCACTTACAACCAGCTTCCATATTATCACATACTAAAGAGAATAACAGCAAATTTACCACATCAGCCTTAAAGTAATTCAAAATTTTATTATACCACTAAGACCACTGTGCAGCTCAGTTACAATTGTTTTCACAACAAAACTTGCTTGATAAAGAAAGCAGTACATTGATCTTCTGATGCAGGCGTCTTAATCTCCAGAATATTTTCCAGTCACTATAGCTAAGCCTTTGGAACATACTTCTACACAAAAAAGACTCCAAATGACATTTAATCTAAGCTAAAATAATCCTTCTTAGTTTATACAGTTTAGAGACAATGTTTTTGTGAGCAATAACGCTGAAAAGAAAGGATTTCTTCTCCATTTCATCAGGATGCTCAAATGTTGCACATTTATTAAAAATATCTGTGCATTCATCAAGTTGTAACAAAAACACTTTGCTGCTTTGTTCTATAAGTTGGTCTGCCATACCATTAGCCGATGTATGGAGTACCTTGAACTATGGTATCATCTGGAACTCAGAATTCTCTCCAAACTCATTCCAGTTATTGGCAGAATTCAGTTCCTTGTTGTAAGCTAAAGTTCCCCACTTTCTTGCTGACTGTCCACTGGGTAGTGCTCTCAGCTCCTACAATGTTAGCTCAGGTCTTTGTCCCACGGTCATCTCCACTTCAGCAACGAAGAACTAACTTCATGTCAAATCCCTCTCACACTTTGAGTCTCTCTGACTTCCTGTTCGGCAACCAGCCACAGACAACTCTGCCTTTACAGGGCTCATGTGATTAGCTTAGGGCCACCTGGATAATCACCTTTTCTGAAAAGCAATTGTGCTATATAACATAACATAGTCATAGAAGTCAAATCTATCATATTCACTATCTCAGGAATTATGCAGGGTGTGTACACAGAAAAATCTTGGGGGGGGGGTGCAGAATTCAGCCTACCACAATCCTTTGTTCTGCAGGGATTAATCTCATGTTAACCTTACCCAGAGACATCTCTGGGTAAGAAAAAATATTTTATTTTTCATATCTAAAACTTCTAATTGGTTCTTCTTAAAAAAAAATCTTCCATTTTTCTCCTCATAATATTTACTTTTTCTTTTAGATTGACAAACATCTTGAAGATAGTTCTAATAGCTGTTTGAATATCCTTATCTGATAATTCCACTGTCCTTGTCCTTTCTGAATCTGTTTCTATTGAGTGATTTTTTTCTCCTGCTTATGCATCACATTCTTCTGCTTATTTGCATGTTTTTTTTAATTGGATGTTTAACATTGGATTTTACATTGTTTGATGAAGAATTTTTTGTATTCCTTTAAAGAGAGTTGGAACTTTGTTTTGACAGAAAGTTAAGTAAGTTATGGGTCAGTTTGATGCTTTGATGTTAAGCATTATTCTTATGAGTCTCGAGCAGCCTTCATTTCAGGGCTACTTTAGTCCCACTACTAAGGCGCGGATCTTCTGCAATCTCTAGTGATGCCACCACTGCGCACATTATTACACATACAATTAGGTATCCTTAATTTGCAGATGATACTTGAAGGAATGCAATGGAATATATATATAAAGCGATATTTTGCTCTCAGTATCCAAGTATAAATACAACAGATCATATCTCCATGAAACCTGAGGTATATACTTGTTTATGAAGATTATACTATGGATATTTATTGTATAACAATTGATGAAATAAGAGTACCCAAACAGGGCAGGAGATGAGGTCAATATTACCTTTGTAAAATGAGTGGGCAAAGCTCTGCTCAGGAATTAACTTGGCAAGGAATCCATGGTTCAAACTTGGATGAGGGATAGATGGTATGACCACAACTGTGGAGAAAATCATGGAATCAAATTTGAGCCAGCATGTAACAACCTGCAACATGGTCCACTGAAGATCCATGACAATTCTATATTACTGCAACATGCAAACAGTACTAGCAATAAAGACTGCATCTCTGGAGGAAGGAAAGAGATTATGTATTAAGAGAAAGGAAATAATACACGTAAATAGAGTAATTTTAGCAACATACATAGAGACATACAAACAAACAAGAAAATCAAAACTGGAAGGTTCAGTAAAATATTGCTATTTTATACATATATGACTGATATGAATGCATTAAAAACAAAAACACAGTCTTAGTATTTTAAATGTCAAAAGACAAATTGGAATGATAGGATAATGTTTAAATTGAAGAATAAAGTTAAAAGTAAAAGCATACTACAATGAAATAATATCAAGTTTATGTGTTCAAAGTAAACATAGCATGCAATAGCAAAGCATTATAGCTAAAACATAATCCATATTTCCACAACAGCAATGAAAGGTAAATGAGATATGATACACTCGTGGAAAACAAGATGCAGAGATTTGACCACTAATTTTTATTCACTTTTTAAAATATCCATTTTATTTATTTATCATATGTATTTATTTAGGAAAGACCATTTCAAGTACAAACTAATCCAGTGGCACATGAAATAACCACTGAGTTACCAAGGTTACATTGCAAACAACAGAAAAACAACCTTGATATAAACACCTGGCAGGAAATGCAATTGAAAGAAGGCACCCTGTGATATTAAAATATTAGTTGCCAGAAAACGTGCTTATTATTTTCAAGCAGAGTAGGCAAAACTGATAATGCAAGAACTCGTACAACATGAGAATCTTCTGTAGATAAGAAAGACAATATGACTCAAGACGGTGCATTGTTGTCCACAAGTTTTTGAGATTAGTTGAAGCAACTTTGGTATAAAGTTTAAAATGTATGTTTGATTACTATGAATCTCTGATAGAATATTTAGATGCTGAAATAACAATACACGGCAAAGGAAGAAAGGAAGGAAGAAAGAGGAATGTTATGAACTTGGTTATAAATATTTATATTTAGGCTTATTCTTGGTCTTGAACTACTTTACAAAGATCTCCTACTTCCACGTTTATAAAGGTTAAATGTAATACATTTAAAACATATGAGTTATTTGCATGTTAAATAGCAGTATAAAGGATTTGTATTAATAAATGGAAAACATTAAAACCAAAATTGTACTGATAAAATGAGAATATAGCAACTATCATGGAAATATTCATACATTTTTGTGGAATTAAAGAATATTAAGTTGGCATTTGTATACCACCTACGTATAATTATTTGAGGTGATAATGAATAGGATCAGTTTAAATCTCGATGAAAAATGAAATAAAAAGAGGATAAATGATGAAATTCAAATAATTTTAAAAAATATTAAGTACCTGTACTTGTTGGCGAATTTATTTCTTGTCTGATGTTTCTACCTGGTTGGCTTCCTGTTCTTGCAGTCTCTCGCTGGGGTTCTAATATGTCACGATACTTGGAAACCATCAGAACCGAAATGAAGTAAACAACAGCTAGAGCTAAGAACTGTGCCTGTTTGCTATCATCCTGTGTAAAACGAAAAAGCAGTTTTGATACTCAAAATTTTTAAAGTGTAACTTCTTAGCATCCAAGAAACTATTCCTATTTCTTTTTCTTTATGGAGGCAAAAATACGACATTTAATTTTTATTAAAACTTGATAAGTATAAATTGTTACTTAATAAGTATCATTTAAGTATAAATACAGAACTCCAGGAATATATCACCTGAGTTACAGGTTGAAATGTAATTTTAAAAATTGAGAGTGTTAAAATTTTACTGAATATGTTGCAAAATTTTATTCTTTGTCTTCTTCACCATTATTATCCATTACTTCCCTAACAACACAATATGCATACTTACAAAATATGTAGAAGGCAAAAAGTTGAAAAGAAAAATTTAATGTTTGGATAAAAAATCAAGAGTTTCAAATGTTATAACTGAAAAACATTAATAGAATAAAATTACAATTGGAATACACATACAATTCTAACATATTACTACTTGAGCAGGAGACTATATGAGTACAAAACAGAGGAGATAACAGACAACAGGGGAGCATAGAACATAAGTTTTATTGCTCAATATGAGCCAGAAGTGTGACATGGCTGCTTAAAAAAAGTTAATGCAATCTTTCACTGCATTAAGAGACACGAAGTAGTAACAGTCCCACTCTTCTGCCCTGGAAAAATGACTTCTAAAACACTGCCAATATTTGAGGGTCCTAATTTCAAAAGTTCAATGACAAAATGGAGTTTTCCTAGAAGAGAGCAGCAAAGTGGTAAAAGGTCTGAAAAAGACTGGCCAAACCAGGATATAGAAAGAATAGTTTCAAATAAGCAGACTGCAGTCTAGCAGAGAAGATAACTTTATAATATGCATGCTTTATAAAATATAAAGAGTTGCATATAACCTTGAGAGCTCTATCCAAAAAGCCTAGATAAACATCTTACAGGAAAAAATTGTTAGTAAGGCAAATTTATATGACCTCTAATACCACTTCCAAATTAGACTATGCCTACCAAATGTAAATAGTTAAAAAGTCTTTTTTCTAAGCTAGGTAAAAGTGATACTTCAAACTAAAACTGCAAATTATTACTGTGGCCCATAGATAACAGTAATAGGAAAAAAAATTAGTATGATGGAGGGTCCAGCTCCATGGCATAATGGTTAAGTTTGTCATGCTCTGCTTTGGCAGCCTGGGTTTGTGAGTTCAGATCCCAGGCACAGGCCTATATCACTTGTCAGCCATGCTGTGGCAGGGACCCGCATACAAAGTGGAGGAAGACTGGCACAGATGTTACCTCAGGGCTAATCTTCCTCAAGCAAAAAAAAGAGGAAGATTGGCAACAGATGTTAGCTCAGAGCTAATCTTCCTCAGCAAAAACAAAGTATGATAAAAATAAGGAAAACAAATATGCATTGAAGTCTAGAAACTCCCCTAGCAGGTACTTTGTATTTATTACTTCATTTAGGCACAATGTGAACAAGATTCAGAATTTATGTTCATTTGTCAAAAAAGAAAAGCAAATGAGAAATATCTACTGATGAAACAGAACCAGTACAGCTAATGGAGAAAATGACCAAAATAGATTAAATTTGTTCTGAAATATTTTGAATTCAGTGCATCATACTCTGTGGGTGACAGACAGCTTTTCTAGAGATATAGTTTCTTATGAAATATTTGAAATGCATACTCCTTGCATTACAATGCTGACGAAATATATAGAGAAGAGCTAAAATCAAATGCTTACAGTTATTATAGAGGCAAATGAAGCGCAATCACACTAACAAAAGATACTGATCAGGAATGAATTCAAACACAGCTCAAGCTGTGACAGTCCATAATATTCCACAGCACTTTTATTTCTACCACTGGAAATTCAGTACTAGGCAATCAGAAGCATTCAGCAAATTTGTGTGGAATGAGTGAATGTCAACTAAAAAATTTCAGAGCTGCAAATAATAGATACTGTGAACTGTTGTGCTGGCCATGCTGAAATCTCCCTTATGCATGGCATGACAACAGTTGCCTTTTCTTTTCAAATCCAGACTTACAAACTAATTGTGCTACTTATTCCCAGTTTTGTCTTTGAAAATGAACCACAATATACATAGAAGCTGAACATCTGGAGAACAACTACATTTTTATACAAATTACTTGACTTGCCTAGGTATTTTATTATTATGAAGACATGAACTCTATTACATTCTCCCACCTGTATAAGAAATGAGTCTCTCCACTATTCAATCTTGAAACAATAATACAATTAATTAACCTGAAATTCTTGAAAAATGCTTCAACCAGGATGTTGAAAAATTCCCAGTTCAATTTTTTAAAATTAAAATTACTTCAGTTTATATAATTCTGGAGACAGGTGACCTAGTAAAATCTAGGCTCTAGAGAAAGAAAGAAGGAAAATAATTTTCCTTTCAAATTTTGGCTTACTGGAAAACAAAGTTTTTTCGTTTTTCTTTTTAAGTTGTATTTTTTCTTACCACATAGCAAATTGTGCCATGCAACTCTTTTAACTGGATTTAAACAGTTCATGTGAGTTTAAATCAGCAATGTCTTCATCATAGAAAACAAATGAGAACAAGAAGAGGAATTTATTCTTTGATGTTTACTCAAATTTTTTTCCAGCTATGACAGTTAGTACGCACTTTCAGTGCCAACAAAATTCAGAAATCCTTGAAAACCATGAAAATCCTTAATTTCTAAATTTAAGTGTGTGTGTGGGTGTGTGCATGCGTGTGTGTAGTCTTACTATGAAAATTACATACTGAGAAAAGTAAAACAGGTGAGAAGGACTGGAGGAAAAAAGAACAGGTTTCCATCCTCAGGTTACATTTATCAGTTATTTGATCTGTAGGTATGTGTGTGTGCATATATGTACACACACATAAACATATTTACTTCATATTATGTATATAATCTATGTACACTTCTACTTTTCTTTAAAACCAAATTTTTTATCCCATTTTTTAAAAATTAAGTCAACTAAAACTGAGTATTGGTTCATAAACATTTCAAAGACCATGTTATCTTCTTGGCATAATTTTTACAATTGAGTCTAAAATATATCAATTATAAAAACACTTCCAATTTCAGAGATTATTTTTTAAAAAATGCGTCTTAGAATCTATGAAACATGGTGATGAAAAAAGAATGCTTTGGAAAGATCTACCTTGGAATTCTGACTGTACCTCATACTAGCTTTGTGATTTTAATGTTTCTGAGTCTTAACCTTCTCTTAACCTTTAACTGGAAGCTTAGGATAATATATTTTAAGTGTCTGATATACAGTATAAACTGCATGAACACAAGTTATGTTACCGTGATGAAGGTTCGAATGTACACCTGGGAACACTTAATTCCCTTCCTTCAGGACGAAAGCTAAGCGCCACTGCTGGGTTATCCGACATCTTTGAAAAACGTCTATGAACCTTAGAAAAATTATCATAATCTACCACAATAAGCTAGTGCAGAATTTACTAACAATTTAAACACAATGTCACACTTAAAATAAAGCCCTTCTATGTTAGGTCTGAGTGTGCCTCGTGGAGATGAAGACATGCTAATGTTTTAATCATTCTTCATTTAAACAAACATTCCCTCCAAAACACATTTTCTCAGGATGAATAATTCCCATTTCTAAATGGTTAAACTCTGAGTAAGTCATTTCGTTTTTGAAGTCTAGATTAGAGTCCAGATTATGGCGAGATTCTTACATCACGGTTTTTATACTGTCGTGTGTTCTATCTCCTATTTTGTGAAAATTCGTTTATTATTTTTTAATTACAAAGGCAATATGGGTTTATTACAGACAATTTGAAAATACAAAAAAGTATAAAAAGATAAAGCACAAAAAAAACTGTTTACCTAGAGGTAATCATTGGTAGCATTTTTCTATTCTTTTTTTAAATAAAGATGCACATGTGCATGCACATACCCTCGGCATACAAATGTAATATTTGTGTAATATAAGTACTTTTGCACACTGTTTCTTTCCCTTAAAATTTATCATAAGCATTTTTTCCATGCCACTAAATTTCCCTCAAAAATATGACTTTAATGGCTGCATAGTTTCCTATTGAATGAATATACTATGATTTATTAAGCTGAAAATCAACTGTTGGATATTTATAATGTTGCCAATTTTCCTGTAGGCATTTCTGATGAGCATTTGAGATTAAACAACCTCTGAGTAGAACCACTGGGCCATAGGGCATCAATATTTCTAAGAGTTTTAACACATATTGGTAAAGAGATATTCAAAAGTTTATCCAATTTATACTCCTATCAGTGATATATGACAGAGTATCTTTCAACACACCCTTGCAATTATTATTTTTATTAATAATAATAATAACCCTATTGTTATTTTAAAATTTTAGTTTATTTAATAGTAAAAATATCTCATTGTTTTAATTTTCATTCTCCTGACTACTGGTGATACTGACTTTTTTATCATATACTTGTTACATTATTTTTCATATCTTATGTCCACTGCCTATTTTTCTGTTGGTATGTTTGTAATTTTCCTAGTGATTTAAAAGAACTGATATATATTAAAGACAGTGACAATTTTTCTATCGTATATTCCTACCATGCAGTATTATGCTGTATCACTTAAATACATTTTAACCATTTTCTAGAGTACAGAGTACTCCATCCAATTTATTGTTGAATGAAAATTTAAAACATAAACTTTCTTCTGTGTTTCATAAATCATCAATTAAAATTAAGAAAAACAGAACCCACAGTGACTGGTAAATAATAGCTATATTAAGGAGTACTGTCAATATTGAATCTGCTGTGAAATGCTATATATTTTTCTACACAATTTGTGGAAAGGCCACTCTTATTTTTACTCACCTTGAGTAAGTGATCATATAACTGGAGGATTCCATGAAACCATCTCCTTAAGTTATCTTTCCCTTAAGCTTTATTAATCTACCTTTGTAACTCAAATTCTCATGGATACTTATATTTTAATTAATTTATTTTTTTTGAGGAAGATCAGCCCTGAGCTAACTGAGGCCAATCCTCCTCTTTTTGCTGAGGAAGACTGACCCTGAGCTAACCTCCATGCCCATCTTCCTCTACTTTATATGTGGGACGCCTACCACAGCATGATGTGCCAAGTGGTGCCATGTCCACACCCAGGATCCAAACCGGCGAACACTGGGCCGCTGAAGCAGAACGTGCGCACTTAACTGCTGCGCCACTGGGCCGGCCCCATAGATATCTGTATTTTTAAAATGCAGATTCTTCTTTCAAAAGTAACTGTCCCCACAAAAAGTGATTGCCACTAACACCTTAATGAATTAATCTCTTTTATCCATAATACAAGGAACAATGATAATAATAAAATATTCAGTACCTAGTGACGCAGCAGAAATACTAAAAGAGTGCAGTAGGTGATTCAAGATAAAGTGAATTACAGTTTTTCAAGGTTATCCCTATTCTTAGAATACATACAAATTAAATCAAAATTTCACATCATTAAAAGAGATAACATGTCAATAATCTTTCAGAGAAAGATATGGCACAACCATTTTATAATCGGAAGTATGTTTAAAGATAATATTCCTGACATTAGGGCATTTAGTTCTAATATGCAGCTTTCTTAAAAAGTTTAAATTATTTTACACAAATGACAGTGTAAAGTTTTTTCTGGAAAATCAAGCAGGCATAACTTACCACATCCCGAAAGACAACAGCACGAAGGCGATTGATGTCAACATCCTGAAGAAGTCTATCAGGATCCTTAATAGGAGAAAGGTTACCTGGAACATTTTCTAATGGAGTCTTAAAAAAGAAAGAGAATTGTGAAAAAATAGCATAATAAGATATTTATATAGTAATACAATTTCTAATATCTTTAATTTAGGCATTAAACTGGCTACATTCTTTATTTCCTCATCATTGAATAACATTTGTTGACAATAATACTCTATTACAAGACACTTTTTCTATTCTCTTCTACTCTTGTCACACTTCCTAGTGTTCTTATTCTTTATCAGCATACTTACCACTACAGACTCAGAAAAGCAGGTAAGATTACGGTAGAAAAAAAGACTAATCATGGACTTCAGAAGATTTGGGCTCCAAATCTCTGCTGTGTGATCTTGGCCTTGTTACTAAAACTTTCTGAGCCTCACTTTCTCTACCTCTAGTTAATAAATCTCTTTGAGCCACTGAGTTCATTTATCTATCATGCTTTTATAATATACGAGATTATTATATTACATTATTATATGAGATTTTATATGTATGAGCATCTCATGATCTACAAAAAGTTAGAAAAGGTAAATTAAAAAAAATTCAGTCATAGTCTTAATATTAAAGCTGAAAGACAATAAAAATCCTTTTTATAGGTGAAGATACAAAAATCCACAAATTTTATGTAATATGGCACACAGCCAACTAGTGAGAGAGCCAAGTTCCCTCAATCTAGTACTTTTTCACTTACACAATATGTTAAGAATTGTGTGGATTAAATTAGATAATATATGTAAAGTACCAAATACAATTCCTGCAAATAGAACACTTGTTGTTACTCTAATTAAAAATAAATAGGTCGCCTTCTACTTCTCTATAGATTCAATTATGATATTTCACTCCTAAATTAAGATGTTTGATTGCTCTTCAGCACAGCATTAGTGAAAATAGCATGATATTTGAAGGTTGCTAGTTATTTGGTTTCCATTATCATTCCAAAACTTACTAGCCATATGACTTATGTGAAATACTTAACCTCTCTATCAGCTATATCATCTAAATAATAGGCTAATAACATTTATCACAAGACGATTGAAGAAAAAACATTATTTACAGCATAGATGAAAAGCACATAATTTACAGCATAGATGAAAAAAGTTACAAATCTTTTAATTTATATACCATTTACATTTTACAAAGTGTTTCTATAGTCATAATCTAATTTGATCTTTATAAAGACATTTTTATAGGGAAAGCTTGTATCATCACTCCCTTTTACAATGAAGATGCATGACTCATGCAAGTCCACACAGGTTAGTACCTCAGCAAAATTAACTATGGTTTACTTACTAAAGTGCCACACAAAAAATGCATAAACACAGGGAAGGAAAAAACAAAAACAAAAAACCTCACCAACGAGGTGCATTCATTCTCTGCCTGAAATGTGTTTTCCTTATCAAGACAACTTTTCCCCTAATATTTCTATATCCATCACTTATTATTCATTTTTCATTGCCAAGGTTCTTGCTAGAGAGACACTAAATTACTACAAATTTCCCTCTCATTGGGCTTTTCTATCCATATTCTATAATCAGAGTAACACTTGGCTTGACAGTCTTGAAAAGCTGCCCATTAGCTACTGAATTAAGTATAGGCAACTTTAGATCAAAGCTCTGAAAAATACCAATTTATGTATCCATTTCATGAGTATATCAAGCGGCTAACTGCTAGAAAGAGGAAGGAAATTAGTATTAATTGAATGTTCACTGAATGTCAGAAATTACTAAGTACTTCAATACATTATTGCTTTTTATTTAATTCATACAAACACCTTGTAAATTAAGATTTATAACCACTTTAAAGACTGGAAAACTAAGGCACAGGAGAGTAAGGAACTTATCTCAGGGTCACAAACCCAGGAAGTGGTAGAGCCAAGATACAAACACAGAGCTGTATGATTCTAGAGCTTGTGCTCTGTTGACAAAGTACTTACAGCACTGTACATGCTTTGGAATTACAAAGACATACAAGACATGGACATGCTCAGAGTCTATGAGGCCAACACAAATAACACGAGGCATTATTGCTCATGTGTTTATATTTAATTTTCTAAGCAATGGAGAGCCCTGTGGAGACTTGTAAACAGTAAAATAATACATGGTTTAAATATTTCAAGAATGTTTTTCTGACAGCAGTGAAAAAGAAAGAGATTGCAATATAGATATACTAAATATGTGGTTGTTCTGCTTGAAAACTGCAGAACTTTGAAGCCATAGAACTTTTCAAATGAGTTAAACTTGTACTTCACGCTTTCACTTATTGAGTAAAAAAATTGTGTCAATATCACACATCTAATTGCAAGTGTAGTGAGTAAAGAGGGACATACAAGCTTTTATGAAAAAAACAAACAGAGGAACCTACTGTAGACTGGGGTAGCAGTGAGGGTATCTGAAAACATTTTCCTCAGAGAGCAGTACTTAAGCTAAAGCCAAGAGGTGAACAGATTTTAACTAGGTGAAAAATAAAGGATGGACACTTTAAGTAAAGAGAACCTAAAAGTCATGCAGGATCTTAAAAGTTATGTTAATGAAACATAAATGTGATGCAAAATGAAACTTTGGATGTGATGACCAAGAAAGCTAATTTAGAATGAGAATTATTGGTATATTCCAAAATAGCCTACACTATTCATTCATTTCCTGGGCATTCAATATATTTTTGTTCAATATTATGGGAGTGTCTATCACCAAAAACATCCACATAAAAAGAGCATTATTCATACATTGAACCCTGTGGGAAAAAAGTATGCAACTATTTAAAATAGTAATAACTAAGAACTTTTCAGAGCTTTGTACAGATATCCTTACAAGAACCCTAGGAAGTAGAAATGATTAGTATCTTCATTTAATAACCCAAAACTGCAAGTCTCAGAGAAGTTAAATAATCTTGGCAACACAATTATGAAGAGGAGAAGCCGACACTGGAACTTCGAGCTGTCTGATTACCAAACCGTTACTCTTTCATTGAGCAATATTATGTCACTTTGTTCTCATAACCAAACGAAATGTTTTAAGGTAAATTATATTTAACATAGAAAATGTTTAATTACCTTTGAAGCTGCTGTTGCAGTCACACTTTGGGGAGCTTCTTGAGGTTTACTGCTTCCATGGGAAGATTTGTTCCCCCTGTCTCTCTGTCTCTGCCGACATTCTAAACAGTTTCTCACAGCAACACAACAAACTATTTAAAAAACCAAAAGCATATTATTAATATAAATTGTTGCCTCTGGCACGTTGAAAAAAGTTGCTCTTTTTTCTTACTTTCCCCTTCCTCTATCTCATTATTCTCAAAAACAACTAGATTAATATTTTTTAATTATGAAATATAGTAATGAAAAGTACATATAAAATATACGTGTAGCTAAAAAATAAAAACAAAATACCCATATACTACCATCCAGATGAAGAAACAATATTACCAGAATGTCTGAAGCTCCCAATATATTATGCATCATTCTATCCCCCTCCATCCTTCAAAATTCCAAATTTTATGGATCAATATAAATTTGTAAAAACATTCATATTTAATGAATTGCTTTTAATAATGAGACTTTTCTCGTAACTTGACTATCTTGGTGACCACACTGAGCAGAAGTCCCCACTTCAGGCAATAATAGAGTACATCAGTATAGTCAAGTCTCACAAGTCCCAAGATCTGCCTTTCTTCATGGTGAGAAAGTCTACCGACTTTATCAGTAAGCATTCAATAAGCAGAAGCTTTTTATTTACTTATTTTAAGAAGCAGTGAAGTATAGTAATAAATGGTACAGATTCTGGAATCAGACCACCTGAGTTTGAATCCTGGCTCTGCCACTTAGAAGCTGTGTGATCTTGGGCCAGCTGCTTAAACTACCTGTGCCTCAGTTTCCTCATATGTAAAGTGAGTATAAACATAGTAACCTCCTTAGAGGACTGCTGTGGGGATAAATTGAATTAATATATGCAAAGTGCTTAGAATAGTAAAGAAATATTGATATTTAATTGTCTGCTTCATTATTATGCACTTATAAAACTTTCCGTGGGTGATAAAAAACAAACCTGTTAGAAATTATTAGGATAAAAATGAAATCAGCAGTAAAGCCCTGGAATATACTCAGAAATGAAAGCTCAGAATAACCACATAAATGCTGGTTTCAAGATATTGAGGCAATTTAAAAACACATTTCACTTTCTCACAAAGTTCAACCTGTCAGCTACTGTTAAATATCAATGGATACGTTCATGGTGGCCCACAGCAAATTATGCCACACCTCTTGGGTGTCAGGAAGATCACCATGTGATCAATGTCTCCCTTATAATGAATATGCAATGATTCTTCTCAGCCTGCCCATCTTTAAAAAATACAAAACAACAAAAATAGTAGGTTTCATTCCATCATTCTTAAAGCAAGTTCTTTTTCCTTCCTTGGATCAGAAACAACTTCTCCCTTGAAACTATATATGTGTAGATTTTTATATATCTTCTAAAATTATGGGTAAAAGAGTATACATCAGAAATTTCCTCCCTATCTAATGCCTTAGTTTCTTATGTCCTGCTCATAATCTAAGGCAAGCATAGAAACAGCAGCTTTCTGGTTGCTTGTAAAGTCTAAACAGTAAAAATGAATTTTCCCTTTAAGAAAGGTGACAGATAGAAGAGCGCTTCCTGCCTAAAGAGCTGGTCTAAATTTACTGAGCTTCCAGTGCAACACAAGATAGTTCAGTGAACAGCATAGGTATAGCAACGTTTATTAGTGTTAACTGTTCACTCTGAGAAATAGTGAGGTTGACATAATCAATTTTACCTTTTAGCATTCTGTACATAAAACTATGTCATTAGTGTTTTTACATGTTTGTGGGCCCAGGACAACTTCTTTCTGTATTAGTGTACCAGAAAAGGATTCATAAGTGGATTTACCTTAAAATCACTTTAATGAAAAATGCTACAGTCCTATTGATTTTGAAACAAAATGTATTAGACTTTATTTCAAATTTTAATCCATTAAATATGCTCAATTCTATAAAATCTCCATGTGAAGATATTATAATTTTTTAAATTTGTTGATTCTGAAGAATTACAGCATAATCTCTGCATTACATAATCATCAATTTGTATCACCAATATTTTAGGCACCATACAGTGTCAAAAAACTAATCTGTAGGTAAGTATTTAACACGCACTGTGATTCTTAACAGACTTACCCAGCCTTAGGCACTGTCGCATTAAACCTCCAGAAGACATGTTCTTTTCAGCTTCAATCTCACTAAAATTTAGGGAGCTGGCAAATACAAGCACATCAACCATTGCCATCAATCGGCTGAGGAAAGTTACTGCTGTCTCAGCTGACATGCCTTGTGTCACTTCAATGTTTTCCAATTCCGTCTTTAAAAAAGTAGAAGATTTAAATCTTGTTTAAAATTTGAAATATAATACATACACATACATACTGCAGGTGGACAGTGGTTGTATTATATTTTACAAACAAAATAAATTATAAACTAAATCCATATATCACCAGAGCTGGTTATCAAATTTAATTAGTTTACCTATGAATTATCCTCGAATAAAAGAAAAGTCTATTTTTAAAATCAATGTTGAATTTAAATGTCATTACTTGTAAAAACTACATTCCAAACTTAACCACTTTACAAAGATTTTAGAAATAATTGCACATATATTTAAACTAGTTTTGTATTTTTTAATTATTTAACAAATATATAAAATTGACATTTCTTTCGTAAAATCCTCACTTTCATTTATAAAAAGGAATGTGTTAATTTTTCTTTCTTATAAATGTATGATGTGTGATAGAAAAGATGGCACTTTCATTTGGTATAAAAATGAGATGACTATCAAATTAGAATGTATGACGATTTCTTATCCATTTCAGAATAAACTGAAACCACCAGGTATCTCATATGTACAATAAAAATCTAGGGTACAAATAATCAAGAAGATCATTACTCCTCTACAGATGTTAATTTGTGACCTATGACACTAGCAGTAGGAAGAATCAGTAGCATTCTAGATTGGTGACATTGCAGTTTCACTAAAATGTTGTCTATGATAAAATATAATTTCCTGTTTTCAAAGAAAATGTTACAAAGTATTCTGCTTCTTAAAATGTGTAACTTTGTATTTCATAAGCGATAGCAACATTTCTTATTTTATTTTTCATTGTGTATTATATAACATTTTAATTACTTTGGTTCATTATGACTAGGCCTCATTTTCTCAGTACCTCAAGAAGCAAAGAAAGTTCGGAATGCTTTATAAATAAAAAATACTACTCTCTAAATTTTGTGAAAATGGGCACACTAGCCATATTGATTAACCTTACTTCTTCACCAAATGATAAATTCAACTACAAGGTAGGTATTTATTATAGGTATCTGCTCCTATTTAATGTTCCATTTTGACCTTGTTTATAACCATCACTCTACCTAAATGCACTCCTGCTCACATTAACATGGAAATGCCAGCGGGAAACACTGATTAGAAAAAAAGAAACTCAAAACACTTCTCATGCACAAGATGGGTAATAAAAATGACAGGTGACTACAGCAAGAAATATACAACTAAACTTGATTTTAAATGGAATATAAAATGTAACGAGCTTTCTTCCTTCCATTTAAAACCACAAAATAGTGTTAAAACTTCTAAAGGGAGCTTGGAAATAGACAAAACTTTGTATCCAATTGTTGATTTACAACTTTATGCCAATTCAGTATCTACAGCCTAAAGAAATCATTAATTGATTACTTGCATTTTTTTAAACGCAGATTCCTTATTTCCTAGCATTTCACTGATATACATCATCATTTCATAGCATAAATTAAACACCTGTGACCACATGGGGCCAGCCCCATGGCACAGTGGTTAAGTCTGGTGCACTCTGCTTCAGTGTCCCGTGTTTGTGGGTTTGGATCCCCAGCATGGACCTACACTACTCGTCAAGCCATGCTGGGGTGGCAACCCACATACAAAATAGAGGAAGACTGGCACAGATGGTAGCTCAGGGCTAATCTTCCTCACAGCAAAAAAAAAGAAAAAAAGAGCAAGATTGGCAACAGATATTAGCTCAGAGCTAATCTTCCTCAATAAAAAATAAATAAATAAATAAATGTGTGACCACAGCACAACAGTTCAATAGTTTAAATAAAAACCAAAAAATTCATTTTATATAAAATCTCATAAATTGCAGTTATCAATATAATTGTTTTACAACAGAATGGAAGATCTGGCCATTGTTTGGGTCTATCAAATATTCTAAATAATTTTTCAAAATATTAGAATTTTAGGATATCTGAAGATGCATTCTCAAAGAAATTCACCATTTTGAATTATTAAAATTCAGAAATATGACTCACTTTATTAGTTAATGGTCTCATTTTTGAGTCTTGGTGGGATCTACAAGGCTTAACTTTAAAAATACACTTTCATTTTGAAATGAGTGAATTATATACAGAAATTATAAACAGCATTATTAATCAGCCATGTAATTTGCCAAACTATTATTTTTTAAGAAACAAAATAAATTTTAAAATTAAAAGCATTCTTAGTACAAACAATAATCTAAAAGGGGATTCTTAGTATATTGTATATAGAAGTGATTTATAATTTTGATGAAATGTTATATAAACATCATAACAGGTTTAAAAATAAAGATCACTCACATATGATTATTATTAAATATTAACACTAATTCCATCTAATTTCCTTGCATTGGAACCAGTTAACATCTGATTGTACACATAACTGAAATATTGTTTCCATTATATTATGATAGTTTAGTCTAAAGATTATTATAAATAATAAAGTAGTAATGACTCATCAATGCACTGAGAAAATAATTTCTCTAATGATCTTCTAAATATACCAAAGATATGCCTAATGTTAAAGATGGCATGGAAACTCAAAATATAGCTAAGTCAAAAATGTCATAAATAAGCAAAAATAAAATTTAAAACTGAAAACCTGAAAATTACTTAAGTAATACTAACCTTAGAACCCTGGACATGCATTAGACAAAACAGACAACAGACCAAAAAAAGTACAAGAAAAGGAAATTATTAAAATTAAATGAAAATACAATGTAAAATTGAAACACAAAATAATATATTTAAAAATTATATCTGATTATTTTACTAAAAGCAAAAGTCAAAGAGATATTCATTTTATAATTTACATATGATTAAGACTAAATATCAAATATTTAGACTTCTATTTATTTTTTATTAGAGTAACTCTGTCCAAATAATATAAATGTAAATATAGTTCATATATTAAAAATTAGGCATATTCTTTTTTATAAAATAAATATCCTTTCCTATCAGTTGACTAAAAGAATCATTTTAATAAATAAACTAATATAATATCTCTGTAAAGCCCTAACTCAGTACTGGTTTAGGTAGAAATGACTTAGGGAAATAAACTATACCAATCTCCTAGAATTTTCATTAAGGAATCACGTTATAATTTGTTCCTAAAATATTTGGAGCCCTTCCTATCAATGAAAGTCTCCAGGAGTTAATAAAATATTTGAGTGATTATAACTTAAAAACCACTTCCCTTGATAACAAAAACTTACTGATACACTAAATGAGGTCTGCATGTGAACTAAGATAATTACATAAATACTACTCTAAGTTTCAGAGTTTTATTAAGAATTATTCTTAATATATTTAAAACTTTGGATAGAATTAAGTTTCACAATAAAAGTCATCATGTGTTCCTATTCTCTGATTTTTGACAACAAATATATGTGAGCATAAATTTCAAAATACACTATTTTCGTGGTACATTTTATAGGAAAACATTTAAAGCATACTAAGGATACTGAAGTATGATCAGTGTTATGTGACAAACAAAACAAAAAATCAGTAATTTTTCCAAATCTATTAACTACATATTCTGATAATAAGCAAATATAAACTAAAATTAAGCCATTGTCATAATTTTTCAAAGGAAAAAGTCACTCTTCTTTTTTATGATTATGAAACTATTAGGAAAGCCAGAAATATCAGTCTCTATTATTTTTCTGCAACAGAGAAAATAAAACCATACATGACACTGAATTAAATTCTAAACATTCAGTGTTTGGGATAGTCGACCAACACGGTCAAGTTAAAATCAAAAATGATTATGCAATTTGTAATTGGTCCACCTCATTGCTTCTCTTCATTTTTTTTCCAATTCCTTGATTTCACTCATGACCAACTTGAACAATGTAGAAAGAATAAATGAGAGGATTCAACTGACTAGCAATGGAAATGTTAAGTCCAAACAACCAACAACAACAACAAAAATAATGTTCCTCTCCAAAACCAAGATTGGTCACACTACATAGTCAGAGTCTAAATATTTTTTCCTCACTACTAAAGTTAAAACTATTGGTATAATTTAGAGACTTGAAACTATTTGTGTAATTTATTTTCTATGCTACATATGACTTTCAATAATTTAGGCAAAACTGAAACTCCAACAAAGTCCTGCTTCTGCAATGAATATTAAGTTCAAGGTATTCATATAATATAAATATTATACAAATATAATATGAATATAAATATATATTATAATTATAAATTATATATTATATGTTATATACATTTATGTATAATTATATTACATATTTATATAAAAATTATATTAAAACATATAATTATATATTATAGTTACAAATATTACATTATAGTTATAAATATTATGTTATTTATAATATAAATATTATATTTTTATAATATAATAATGTTAATATAATTATATAAGTATTACATAATTATACTCTTTTTTCCTTAAATTTTCCATTAAAATATTTCCTTACAAATAAGATTAATCTAAACAGCTCAAATTCTCTTACATAACAATACTGCAACAGCAATACACAAATGTTATCATTAGTCTGGATTACTGTATTCATACCAGGTCCCAGGGTGGAAAATGGACCACTACTATGCCAATCCCATGGAGACAGCAGACAAAAAGATCACAGCATTTTAATTTTTTGCTATCAAAATGGATCACCCATAATAACTAAATTTGTCTCAAATATCCTATTTTAAACTTCAGAATTCTGAATATGACAGGTTTATTTTATAAATGGGAAGATTTTTCTATCATGATACAATTCTAAATTAAAAGTTCCAAAAGGAACTAAAGGAGGGAAATATTCATTAACAGCCTTCTCCAACTAATGTAATTTACATATGTTACTTAATTTTCACAAACTCCTTGTGGAATAAGTATAATTAACACCTTTTAATAAATGAAGAAATCGAGGTTGAGGTCATAACTAGTAAGTGTCAAACCCAAGTTAAAATACACATTTATCTTCTGCTAAAACTCATCTACCTTCCATTAAATCATAACTTCAAAAACGTTGTGTCTGAGTCTCACTGATATTGGGAAACTAGTTTGTTTTTGATGAAAAGGAGTAAATTATCTAAGATCCACAGTTACACTGAGAAATGGGAAAGACATATTCCTGAGTTGAGCTTGGTATCATGTTTTTTTAAGTATAGAACTGTGAAGAGTATTTAGCATTCTACTTAATTTTGTAATTGTGCAAAAGTAAATACAATTTCAACATTAGACATGTCAAATGCTAAAAAAATTATTATGGCTGAGTGTGCAAAGTTACATATCTTTTAACAGAACATAATGACCACAATGTTCAGTGAAATTGTTTTAAAAAATTAAACTTTAATAAATGTTCAGTAAGTCAAATCCAAGTTCTCGTGTAATAGGAAAGAATGAATTTACCATAAGCTTTATTGAATTTTCAATGGTCAGTATTAAACTTTTCACACTAAAACATTATATTATGACATTTGTATTTTATGTGAAGAACATGCTCTAAGTCAGTGGTCAGCAAACTAAGACCCAGAAGTCAACTCTGCTCCACTGCCTGTTTTTATAAATACGGTTGTGTTGAAACACATTCATACCTAATCTTTTATGTAACTGCCCACGGCTGCACAACTGCAGAGTTGAGTAGTTGGAACAGCCAGCATACAGCCCATAAAACCAAAAATATTCACTATCTGATCCATACAGAAAAACTTGCCAAATACTGCAATCCTACATTACTCATATTTATTCATTAAATACATATCTACATATAACATATGAATATTTTGAAAACCCCCACAAATCTAAACAAAATTACCAGATCATTCAAACATTGGTTCCAAATATTTCTCTCTCTCTTCATGTATCTCGTATTGGAACTCTAACGGCATCTACATGACAACATTTACCTTTGGTAATCGGCATACTGCCAATGCTTCCTTCTTCACTTATTAAATCCAAAATTCTCTTTTGGCATTTTACATTTTAAATGTAGGTCAAAAAACTCCATATCTTCAGTTCTAGTTTCTTTCTTTATTCAACCTCCTCCTTCCTAACTTTTTCCTCTCCTACATTACAATTTTTAGCAAGAATATTATATAATCAAGTAACAGAAAACATTACTCAGCAGTCAGCACCAATCATGATTCTACCAGTATGAAGCAGGAGAAAAGGTTCTCACTCTTTCTTTTAAGGAAGCGATTTATTAAAAGAACATAAAAATCAGCTATGTTGTGCAACCAGGCTTAGGTACAATCAGTTAATGGATCAAAATAACAGAAATATAGAGTCAGAGATAACAAAGAAAAAAGTTTCTACAACTGAACAAATTCCCAAGTCTGTTGAGAGGAGTCTAGGTAATCAGTAGTTTCAAATTCCAAACTACAGTGGTCAAAACTGCACAGGTAATAATTTTGGAAGTCAAACCTCAGAATGTAAGTATCTTTATTTTCATTCATTATAAGGTAAAAAACTCTGTAAATCTGGGTAGTGAAATTGTACATAAAGCATAACGTTTAATGACACTTTAGTTCATTAATTTAATATTTTCTCTATCTTGATACAGATGTTTTAGCTATAAAATTTAGAGGACCAGTAATGTGAATATTTGAAACCTATCCCAATTGTAATACTTACTGCTAATTTTATATAAAGGTCAGTTTTTCTTCTGTAGAAAATTTTGAAACAATATTATATTTTAAAGTGAATTTCAACACAACATTCAAAATTTCATGACAACAAATGATAATTTGTAAAACATAAAACAAAATTTAAATGATGAAGAAAAATGCCAGGAGGAAAACACTGATTTACTGACTTTTTAATGTATGGAAGAGAAAAAATAAAACCTCTCCCTGCCTCAATACTAGAATACATTTTTTTAAAATCATCCACAGCTCTCGATTTATCAGAATTTGGTATAAATCACCAGAAGAAATCAGAGATTAAAGAGAAGGGATGGTACATTAACCTCACAGGATACCTGCACACCTCTCACACCACCAACTAATTCTCTCCTGGGTCCCGTTTCCCTGGCAGGTGCTCATTCCACGAAGGCCCTAAAGTTCTGCTGCGCTTCCTCCTGACCCAGCCTTCAGGCCTCTGCAGATCTCTTGAATAAATTCACATATGAAATAGAAGTAAATGAGCCTGTAACGGCGGGGCAGGGAGGGTTGAGGAGACTTTTCCTGCTAATATTTCAATTTCAATGCAGTTTGGGGGGATGCGGAATGGCAGTGCCAAAAGGTCAGTGAGAAAAAGAGTCATGTAGGAAAAGCCTGTTAATGATGAAATAAAGCCAGAGATCAACTTGGAAACACTACCTCACCAAGAAAAAGGCGTCTTAACAAAACAGCAGATTTCTCTCTGGAAAAAAATGTACTTTTGGCCTTATGGATGGCTTTCCAATATGGTAGCAAGAACACAGGTAATATGGGAAGCATAGTTCTATATTCTTTCCCATTTGAGCAAGTAGCTATGGAGTCTGGTGTTTTCCATATGAATCAGAGATATTTTTAAAATGAGAACTAAAATAAAAAATTACTTTTTATGTCTTTTATATTTTAAATTACACATATAATTAACATTAAATGCCTTTCAAGTTTACATTAATACAGTTCAATGTTTTATATAGAAAGAGAGAAAAGGCTTTATTTTTTAACAATAGATGTTAAACCAGTAAATCAAGTCAGATGAAAATACTCTTAGAGGCTATAAAACTAACATAAAGTTTTGGAGGATTTTTTTAAGGATTATGAATTTTTTTCAGATAGCATAAAAAAATGTTATATTACTTATACTTTTTCAATCTGAGGTCCTAAGTTTTAAATAAGAAACGCTCTAAGAATTCATTAACTTAGTTCCCTTTTGGAAGCAAATTACTGGCTTCTAGATTAAATCTCAGAGAACAGGGATGTAAAACTCCTATATATAGTTTAAAATAATATTAAGGTTAGAAATAATATTTCAAGAAATTCATGAGTCTGCATATCTAACAATGACCTTTCCAAATTTAGATTCATGACCCTATTATACAATAACCACATACTTGTATTTAGAACTTCAAGATTTAAAGAACAAGAATTTTAAGTTTATTACAATATAGATTTGAAGAGACAGACAATATACAGAAAATAAAGTTAAATAGTTATAGCTCTTCCTAAGAAATATTCACTAGAATTACTAGAGAAATATTTTCATAAACACTCATAGCTGGAACGTAACAGTGACAAATAATAAAGGCAGGAATATAAATATATATTATAAATAAATATAAATTCATATGGTTAAAAAGTTTCCTTAGGTAAATATGTCTTGTTAAAATCCATCTGTTCTACAGTACAGAAACACCACTGACATGCTCTAGTCATGTAGTTATAAAATACAACCACTAGATGGAGGCAAAGTACTTACAGTTGGTGATGTGGCAGCAGAGAGCAAAGGTAAGATTCCTCCACAAGCAATGATGATATTGTCTACCATTTGGGAAATGAGGTGAATTGTGTTATGTACAAAAATAATATTTTCATTGCTATTGACAAAATCCATCACAGACTTTGTGGAATGGCTAAAACAGCAGAAAAACAAAACACAAATGAACATTTCCTTGGCTTAAGAATAAGTTTAGACATTTTATTTACAATAACATTTTTAAAGTGAAAAATAATGAAGAGCTGGGAAAATTTAAAATTGAGTTAATAGAAAAAAATTAATTTAAAATTAAGATATAAAATTACCAAAAAATTAGCAATCATGTCTGCAGGGTTTTTTTGTGTCCTAAATGTATTCACTCATTTTGTTTCTGCTTAAAAAATACAGTATATTAACTAGGTTCAAAGACATATGATTAGGTCAATGAGTTTGGCTAGAAAAATTAATTTTTGCCAAAGTTTGTTGTTTCGTGTTGAAAGGCAGAACAACTGGACAGTTAGCCAGAAGTTTTACCTTAAGGGCAGTTTCAATTTGTTGCATCACCAGGCTGCAGCCCCACCTTTGATCAGCCAGATGGGAAATAAATACTGCTAGTCACAATAGTGAGTATAAACAAATCAGTAAAAATCCAAGGACTTACTAAATAAAAAAGGGAAAAAATCTCAAAGGTCAATAGTGCAGCTTCCCCATACAAAACATGCAATGTAGATACCCAGAGGAACACACTGCTTTAGTATGATGTCAGTCAAGAATATGAACAATTTTCTGACTGGAAAAAAAGAGATTGTGATCAAATTTAAGTCAATTACTCTCACTTTTTAGAACTGTAAAATGTCACCCATTATAGCTTAGATCTCAAGATGTTTTCCTTCTGTCCTAAATAACGTGTTGTCTTTTAAAAAATTTAAATTACATAAAATTCTGTTTGATAAATTTTATGGGAGCTCATAAAAGAAAAGAGAGATACACAGTATGTTAAAGCAAAGAAAGTTGAGTATCACTCACTTGGGGGCTACTAATATTTATTTATAGTTAGTAAAGTACACTATGTATCTCATACATTGATATTCATACTAATAGTAATGTATTTCATATTATTCCAGTTTCCTTATTTACCATAATCCCTAGGGAATTTGCATATAACAACATTATCAATGGAAAGACTTGTTTCTATCTCATGAATACAATAAATTGGTCAGATAAAATCAGAAGTAAAAATTTTCTGTGGCAGACATTGGCTGCTTCCATAATAGTTAGTTCTTCTTCCCTGCTAACACAATCTAGACGTCGTTCGATTATCGAGCTACATCGGGTAGAAGAAAGGTGGACTTCACTCCAGCTATTAGCTTATTAAACAGTATTGCTCTATACAGGTCAGTCATTATAATCCCATTCCTTTTTGCTGGTGACTGATTTAGAGAAAGGCATACGATCCTGCTGGCACATGAGACATTAGGGAGAAATTTCCTGAGAGGCTTCTCTAAAGAAAAAAAAAAAGAAGAGAAGAGGAGGAAAAGGAAAAGAAGAAAGAGAAGAGAGAGGAGGAGGAGGAGGGGGCAGAGAGAAAAAAGGAGGAAGGGGATGAAGGAGGAAGAAGAAGAGCCCTTGCCTTCTAGTTTGGGCAAGTTTCCTATGTTGAATCGATGCTGGGAGCTGAAGCAGCCACCTTGAGTCTTAGAAGGAAAATGAAAAGCAGAGGCACCCACTTGAGTCCTGAGAATATCATGCCCCCGATTATTTAAGTCTTTGATGGTGGGGTACTCTGACATACAGTCACCACTTCCTAATTTACATGCAGGCACATATAAATGACACAGTCTCATAACTAATTTTTTTCATATGTGCTATCAGAAAATTAAATTGAAAGTGAGGCAAGGTAATGATTTAATTTATGTAGACTTTGTTTTCTTTAAGTGATTATATTTGAACTGATACGCACTAACCACTTAAATGGTAGAGGCTATAAAAATAGATGTCATAAGGTGATTTTAAATTTCATTTTAACACTGTATGTTAGAATCTTATTACCAAGAATAAATTCAGTATATGGTACTAATTTTAACAGGAAATGATAAAAATGTAGAAATTTCTTTGATCCCCAAACTGAACTTTTTTTGGTTCAGTCTCTTTTTTATATTGAAGAGGCAATGCCAGACTTCAAAATTTCACTTTTTAATTGTCTTAAGCCTAAGTTCTTGGATAAGTTTTGATTTGAGCCCCAGGCCTTATAACTTTTATGAAAATACTTATGTTTCTATAAAAAATTTCAATGTTTGATTATTTTTAATGAATTTTATTTGTGAGACTTATTCACTGATATAATTCACTTATGAATCAGTTGATGCCAGTAATTTAAAATATTCCTATTCTTAAGTGAAAGTAGTCTTATTTATAGAAAAGAAATATTTCTACCTTCTCCAAACATGTACATCTGTTTCTAATGCAAACAGCAAATCAGTGAGAAGCCGCTGGTGCATTGGAGACCATTTAAACTCAGGAATACGAAACATGGTCGTGCGGGGACCTGGGCTGAACTGGCGCCGCTGCTCCTCAGTCATTGGCATTCCTCGAAATCCTAAATCAACTCGGAGATCTCTGTCCTGTTGTGTGATAGACCGACCCTGAACAGCCTAGAGACAGAAAAGGTAAACTTTCGCTGAGTGCAAGAGAAATACCTCATTTCGAAATGAAAACTAAGTATAGTAAAGTGAGTTAGTGAGTAAAGCTTTTGCATATGACTTTAGTAGGTTAACACATTTTACATACATTATTCACCTGCTGAGTCCCCACACAGGAAACTTTCTGAGCCGAAAAGACCTCTATTATTACTTTTATTTTGCTTTTTCAGAAACTAGGCAAGGTAATCAAATACCTAAGTTTAACATCAAAGTTCACAATTGAAAACCAGATCCTCTTTACCCCTGTGTATGGAGTCTCATATTAGATCACCTTTCTTCCTAACGAAAGTGAGCATATACTCAGAGTGAAGTATACTGGATATATGTCATCAATTAACTGTAATTAGAAACACAAGATAAAAGAAATATTACTTGAACAGATTCAAGTTAACTTCAGAGTCTATTTTACTCACAATACTTCAATTTAGAAAAACAAATGCCTTTGATAAGTTAAAAAAAAAAAACAGAAAAATGTCTATGAAATCTGAGTCAAAACCAGGTAAGCCTGGTGATTATGATACTCAATAAACAATGCACCACGCTTTCATTTATTTTAAATCTGTACCTAATTCAATATTCTCATCCCTTGCCAATTACCACTGTAGTACAACTGCCACAAAAATGGAAATTGGCAGTTAATAGAGAAAAAATAAAAATACCTTTCCCACACAGAATACATTAAGGATTCTTATTAGAGTACAAAGACACCAGTAGGGTGTGGTTTCTTCTTTTTAATATAACCCTAACGGAAACATTAAATTTCTCTTCAATGACATTAAAAGGTGAGTGGAAAACCCAAAGAACAACAAAAAAACAAATCATTAAGGGTAAAAGTTTTCTTCAACTCTTAATAAGGTATTATTTAGCCTAGAACATAAAGGAGTAGTCTTAAAACTCAAGGCTCAACACCTGAAACCCATATCAGAAAACATCACCTGTTTCTAGCTTTAGTCCAGTGACGCCCAAACCACAGCACTAACATTTCCTCACCTCCAGGCCTAAGAGCCTTTAATTTTCTCATAACGAATTCCCATCCATGTGGTTGTAAAGAAACTTCTCACTGCTAATAAATTCCAAAGTTTCTCAGCCACATCACCTACCTCACCAGGGTTGTCATGAGGATTAAATCTGAAAACATATAGCACAATGCCTGGAACATAGTAGCCGCCTGATAAATAACAGCTCCCTGTTCCCTTCCCCTTCATTTCACTTATCAGTTAAATCTGGGCTCCAACTCCTCTTTGCTATAAGCCACAGAACAAGGGTGGGCCTGAAGCTCAAAAGGTTAAAATTAATCAAGTATCCAGAATGAAGATCTCAGGTACAAAACGTGTAAATGTAGTCACAGAGTCATAAAATGTTAAAACTAGCAGAGCCCTTAAAGCTCATATTTTAATGTAGTACAACCTCTTGTACTATGTAAGAAAATTCAGGCGCAGAGACGTTGAGCAAAGCTACACAGACAGAACGTGGCAGCGTTAGAAATATAATTCAGATAGTTTCAATTCATATATATCTATAATATATACATAATACAATACCAAATAGTATATATAAATATACTACCACACTAGTCAGTTCCATAAATTACTATTGTACTACAATGAAATATAGATGTGACATAATTGGTAAGAAATTACTCTGCTTTGGTGCTAACACCTCAATATCCAATGCATTTTTAGAACTCTTGTAGGATAACTTACTTGTGTTGTAGTAGTGGTCTGGATTTTTCGGATTTCCTTTCCTGGTTCTTTGCCATCATCAGATCTCTCAGTATCTGAGATTATACTTCCTGCATCAATATTTGGTACAATTTTGCTACCAGAAGACTCAGTTTCCAGAGCTGTAGCAGTCATTTCAGCATACTCTAACCCTTTTGATGATGATGGTAAGTCTCTTTCAGAAATACTGCTCATTCCATCTGAAGTTGTATGGATTTTGAACTCTTTTTCTTCTATTATACTTGAGGTACAAGTTAAGTCTACACTACTGGTCATGTGAGCAAGCAATCCAAGATCATCACTAACTCCAAGATGTACTTGTGTGTTCTGAATATTTGGAATAATGTGATTACTAGAAAGTTCGGGAAGGAGTTTCTCCTCCTGTTTGGGTATTTTATCAAAGAGAAATGATGTACCACTATTGGGAATTTCATCTTTCTCATCTGCTAATGTTATCAATGGACCATTATCCTTTTCTTCATTTTTTTTAATGATACCAACACTTCCATGTACATTGTTCTGGAGTTTCTCAACAGCAGCACTATAAACATTATCCAACAAAGATTCAACCTCCACAAGGGCACCATTCTCTCCACCTACTAAAGTCTCTGGTGATAAATCCATATCATCAAGTTTTACTTCTGTTGCTTCCACTTTCTCTGCTTTTATATCAACTAAAAGATCATGTACTTCTACATGTACACCACCTCCCGGTCTATCTGAATTTCCAAGAATATCATCTGACACTTTTGTTGACATGAGCAAGTCTCTGGTATCTGTGCTGACAGGGTAATCTGTCTCACTTTCTGGGCTCTGGCTTTGTGAAAGATCTTCTATCTCCCGAATTTCCATTCCACCTTTTGCTCCTGTTGTCTGTGATGAAAGACCAGAGATGGTGCTCACATTCCCTTTCTTTCCCTTTTTAATGTTTTCCTCCTCTTGTCTCTGATATTCTTCATACATTTTGGCTAGGTATTCCTTATGCGCTTCATAAGTGACCTTAGGAATAAGTAAAGAAAACATTAAGGCATTTTATATATATAAAGAAGAAAAAAAGATACAAACAAAATTATAGTAATAATAGCAAAAACAGTGCCACAAATTTTAAGATTTCAAACACAGCACATTTTAATCCTAAGACAGTACTTAGTTTCATCATGTAATTGGAAATAATCATCAAAAATGTTATATACGACTTCTTATGTTACTTGTCCAAAGGCACACAAACTAGCAATATTAAAGTTTTAAATAAAGTGATCTTTTCTTTTAGGTTAAGTATTTCAATGTTACTCTAATATGCCAGTTAGACTCCTACATATTTGAGTTATTTGAGCTAAAATAGACACATGGCTAATAATACACAAAATCCAAAGTACCATTACTATATCAGTTTTCACCATCCATTACTCATATGAGTGCCTATTTCAACAACTGAGGTTAAAAACAATCACACATATCTATAAATATATACATTTATAAACTGTTAAAACAACACAATTTTATCTGTATAAAAGCTACTTCAATTTGTTACTTTACATAGGCCTGTTTAGGAGTAATCAGTAATATATTTCTTGCATAAAAAATGCAGTATCTTTTAATAAATCTAATTTAATAAATTTAGTAATTTTAATAAAATACTATTTTCAAATTTGTCAAGGGAATGATAAAAGCGAGGTACCAATATATTATAAAATGTAAGTTTTTAAGAGAAATAAAACTCTTCTAAAACTAAAAAAACACAAGTTCAAAATCTTTTCTTACAGGCACACATGACAGTAATTTCCACTTAAATGATAGGCTGACAGAATTTTAGGTTGAGAGGGACCTTCCTTTGGAAATTATCTTGATATGAAACATTTTACTTCATTTTACAGAAGAGGAAATCAAGTCTCAAAAGCAGGGACTGGCCATGAGCCAAATCTGTTTATCACCTGTTTTAGTAAAGTTTTAATAAAACACAGCGATGTTGATTCTTTACATATTGTCTATGGCTGTTTTCACACCACATGGCAGAATTGAATAGTTGCTTCAGAGGCTGTGCAGCCCACAAAGCCTAAAATATTTACTATCTGTACCTTTAAAAACATTTTTCTAACCCCTGTACAAAGGATTAAATGGATTTCCTAAAGTCCCAAAACTAAATTCTGGCACAGACTGGATTAAAAGCCAAACTGACACCCATGCATTTTGTATAACACTACATAATGAGAAATTCTAACTCTGATTTTCCAGAATCTAATGTGTACATAACTGTAAATTTTAATTCACGACTTCCTTAACAAAGACAAAATAATATTTAAAATATAGACATAGATTCTTGGGATTAAAAATTTAAAAAAGACATTGCAATTAAAAATACCACTAAATTTAAACACTTTAAATGTATTTATGATCCACTTGGAAACAAAACAATTTCTGCCTACTTTTTAAAAATCTTAAAAAGAATATTTCAGAGTCTATTTCATGAAATAGTCATATAAGAACCAGCAGCTATATTTTAGTTAAAAGAGTAATTGGCCCAGACTCAAGTTGTCAGATCTGCTATAAAACACATGTGGAGTCACCTTTGGGGTCTAAAATTCCTAATTTATAAACTTAGGGTTTCAATAAAATGATCTATAAAATACTCCAAGCTCTAACAGTGTGTGAACAGTGAGACAAAAAAAATAAAAATAGAAAAGAGAGAAAACTGAGATAAAGGAATCGGCCATAATGTAAGATGCCCACAAGATGGCACCAGATGAGTGTTTACAGCCATTTAACCCAGAGCTAAAACCCTGATGATAGAAACCCTCAGTTCCTTGTTACCTTGGAATGGGCTATTGAGAGGGTATCCACCCAGACTCTCCAGCCTCCCCATTCATATTTTATTGCATGATACAAAAGAATCCGGAAGATGTTGTAGACCATCTCGGTAATCTTCTGTTCCTCAGAATTTTTAGGATTAATATAGCCAAGAGAAAACATCCAATCCTGCCACACTGAACACTGCAATAAGCATCTAGTGGGGGAAAAAAACTCATTAAAAATAATTACATTATATTAGAATTTACTCTTTTGAAATTTAGATAAATAGTGAAAATACGATCTGAGCTAGGGAAAGCAAGGTGCACAGTCATTCTGCACATTCTATATTCTATACCTGGATGACTTTCCCTCATTTTTCTACCTGGAAAAATCCAAATTATCATTTAAAATCTTCTTTCCTGGGGCCAGCCCCGTGGCCGAGTGGTTAAGTTCGCAGGCTCCGCTGCAGGCAGCCCAGTGTTTCGTCGGTTCGAATCCTGGGCGCAGACATGGCACTGTTCATTAAGCCATGCTGAGACGGTGTCCCACATGCCACAACTAGAAGGACCCACAACTAAGAACATACAACTATGTATGGGGGGCTTTGGGGAGAAAAAGGAAAAAAATAAAATCTTTACAAAAAAAAAATCTTCTTTCCTAACTCTTGCAGTGAGATTTAGTTATTGTTTCTCTACTCTCTCATCACATGTAGCACTCACAATGCACTCAATACATTATAAATTAATCACAACTTTATTGTTATCATTCCCACTAAATTGTGCTAAGACAGTATATTAAGACAACCTGTGTGGCACAATGCTTTATGCAGACCAGAGGATCAATATTTGTTAAAGACTCAGGCGGCAACCTTGGCCTCAGACTGTACCCTATGTCCTAAATAACCAGCTTAAAAATGCATGACAATAATCAGTTATCAGACAAACTTGGGTAAAGCATGGATGAATATGAGTAAGTCCAACACAATTGCAATTAAAAGTACTGTTGGTGATAGGTAGGTACCACCAAAAGGAACAGTGTATTTTAAATAAGGGTTTGTGGATACATATATTCACATATATAATTAAAATATAATACACATATAATTAAATAAAAATATATAAAACTAAATAGAAGTATAATGAATACAAATTATATAAAAGACACATACAATGCCTTTTTTAATGATTAAAAGTATTTAGCAATATAGGAAAGATTTAAAATTTTTTCTTTAAAAGAGATTGAAAATAAAGGAGAGAAAACAAGACCATAGTTTTGCCATTGTATTCAAATCGCTTACCTTCTATTTTCACGGCTGTTACTGAAAAGTTTTATCATGTCAGATAAAAATAAACGACGAACTTCCATCAGTTCTGCACTTGGTGTAGAGTTTTTTAACAAAGTGGCTACCACCTTAAGAATCACTATATACAAACAAACAAACAGATATAGTAAAGATTTACTGCATCATATCTCCACTGAAAAAGTACTTACTGATTTTCAACTAAATGTTACTAATACTATGGTCGATGAGTTATAAGTGCCATGAACTATCTAAACACCATAGTGACTGAGGTGGTCAGGAGAAGTTCTGATTTAGTCCCACTGGTTACCATGTTCCTCCCACATTACAACAAAGAATTGATGTTTGCTCACTTGGATTCTGAATTTTCACTGTAGAATCTGGCTCTGGATGTGGTTTGTGTACAACTTGAGTACATACTTGCTCCGTTAAGATCTGAAAGATGAAAAATGTGAATTTCATTTAGAAAATAAATCATAACTGCAAAATATAGATGTACAAAAAATCGGCAAAATAAGTCAATTCTGTTTAAATCAAAAGAAACATATCTTCTAAAGAGTCTTCTAGTGAATGCCACATACTTCTAAACTCTTTAACTCTGTAATCTTCAAATTTTTTTTTATTATGGATAAAGACAAAACCAGGACCAATATCTACAGAAGGAAAGATTAATTAGGAAATCCAAAAATTTATTCTGCTTGAAATACCTTTTCGGTATACATTCTTAATATACTTATGTTGTGAATTGTAAACAATTGACTCTTTAAGTCACCATTAACAAAAAATACTTAGAAAATAAGTAAATAAGAAAGTAATGTCTGAGCCTAGGTCCCAACTTCAAAATAAAGTGTGATAAGGAAAAAAACCTTTATAAAAAATGTAGCTCATTGTCATTTGCTAACGACTTTTTTAAAAACTCTTCTCAAATGACAAAAGTTGACCAAAAAAGGGAAAGAGAATTCTAAAACATTTACTAATTCTTTCACTAAAACACAATCTCTATGAGCACAGGATTCTTATACATCCTTTTCACTGTTACATTCCTAGCAATTAGCACAGTGCCTGACACTCTACCAGTACTCAGTATTTGTTAAATTTAAGAATGGATAACTGAATTATATACAAATAAAGGATATACGACTGTCCACTGTATTTTAGACTTTAGCCTCTGTTTATCTCTATTCTTTCATATACAAAAAATCCAATGAAACTATACTTAATAAAGACATTTTATATTAGTTATTTAATTTACTATTTAGCTTAACATGCTAAGTTCTGGATGAACCTTTTAAAATAGTTGAACCTAGAGTAAGGTACAAAAACTGTGAAGAAACTTATAAACATTAGTTGAATACCTAATTGTACAGAGCTATACTGCAAAAGTTGGGGATGGGGAAAGTAAATTAATCACGAGTCAGGGACGGTCCTTTCTGATTATGAAAAGACCATGACATCCAGCAGTGGCATTTTCTTACCTTTCTGCTCAGATTAAAAAAAAAAGAAGAAGAAGAAGAAAAAGAAAGGAAATTTACTTAGATATTTTAGGAATGTATATCACAAAGGTATTGACTTGAAATAAAAACTAACCCTCAAATTGATAAATAAAGGGCATTAGGACCCCTCTTGCCTTCACTCCCATACTTTTGTTAAAACTAAATGCTTTGTTGTTAAAACTAAACAATGACTCAGAATTTCCTGAACAGACAATGCACTCCAGACAATGAATGCACTACTAATCAGATGGAGCTGACACCATGGGATAAAAATTTCTGTGAAAACAATCGACCAAAGAACAACCAGTGGTTGGTACACACCTTTAAGGAGTTTTCACAACCATCTGCCCAAAAGGCCCTGGTGTGGACCTACAGCCCAGTGGACAAGATCCCTGGAACTCTGGTTACAAGTGAAGAGATTCAAAATAACTGCAGACAAGCTTGGAAAAGACTGGGCCATTCTTCCATGTTAGGAAATAGTCAAAACTTTCACTTCAAAAACAAGAAATCTCATTGCACAGGAAACAAAATTTATCTCAAAGAATCTCCAGTTTTATATTGCTGTGCTTTTTAAGTCCCTATTTGATCATCTAACAATGAGAGTAATAATTGCCTTACCTACCTAATAAGGCTTCTAGGAACATCAAGGCCCTATATGTGAAAGTGCTTTGAAATTATAACATATTCAAATACAAGAGTTTTTTAAATTACAAAAATATATTTAGAAACTTAATTCAACATGTATTTATTAAGAACCAGTTTTGTGCCCACACTCCACTACACATTGGGAATGAGAAACACAGTTGCTAGGTGGAACTAGATTTCTAGAATCAATTACTTAATACTCTGGAGACACGCATAAATCTATGCCCCCGTTAAGTAATAAAACATGGTAGACTGTCGCTAAGAACCTATTTGAGTTTCAAAAGGGAGGAGGAAAATAATGAGATATAAATGAGGCGAGATGAATGTAGATGTAAATATTTTAATGAAAAGATAGGACTCAAGATGGGACCTGGTTAGAGATATGCATATGAAATTTACCCCTGCAAATACTATGAAGGGTTCAGAGCCAGATATGGACAAAAACTCCAATGTGTATTTACCATATAGCACATCTTAATCTATACTAGCCACATTTTAAGTGTTCAATAGCCACATGTGACTAGTGGCTACAATACTAGACAGGACTGAGAAACAACAATGAATGACAAGCATGGATGTAACTTGATAAATATGCTATTTATAGACATAGATCTAAGAGCAAGCACTATACATTTAAATTTTATTTTATAAAAGGAAGTATCTCCTAACTCATGGGTCACAAAAAGACTATAGGCTTAAGCAGGAGCTATAGAAGCTTCCTCTCTGACCTACTCACTCCTCAGCCTCCTCATGTATAAATCATTTTTGGATTAGAAGGCTCAACTTTTGAGACAGGAGTAGTCCTAGCTCATTTCCTAAAATGGCAAACTATTGACCCCATTGTTACCTCTAACTCCCACTGTAGGTATTCGAGGGTCAGAGAATCTTTACATCTTTACAATTTGGATAAGCTATATCACTTTTTTGTAAGATAGCTTTATCTGTGAAAAGAATGTTTGATTACAATGATATTTAACATACTGTCCACCTCTGAGATTGTATAATTTTGAGAAAAGGATTTTATTATGAGGTAGTCAAAAGTTTTAAAGTTAACTACCACCTTGTAAAAAATTTGTGCTCAGAAATTGTCATAGCCTTACAGAAAAAGATAAAGTAACTAAAATATACACATTTTTAAAAAATCAGTTCATTATTTCTATAAGAAGCTGAGCTCTTCAGATGACAAGATCCCACATCTGGTTGCTTCTGTCTACACTAAGTGTTTTAACAGAATTATAGGAGTCGTATGTAAAGAGACATAGCGAACCCAAACCGATAAAGTGAAGTTAATATCACAATATTTAATAAAGTAATTAATCAGATAGTGTTGATGAGATCTACAAGTATACTAAACAGAAAAATCTATTTGCTTTGTCCTTCGAAGACATTCTAAAATCTAACAAGTAATTCTTAAGTGTATCAGAGAGTGCTACAAATCATTAAGAAAAGAGAATATAATTATCCATAATTTAGAGATGGAATAACAAAATGAAAATAAAGCAAATGAAATATAAGATTTAAATTTTGCAAATTTTCAATTCTCAAAAAATATTTGTATAAAAAATATCTTTGAGTAATTTTCAAAGAGGAGTCCATTAAAGCCAACTCACTTCTTAGTATATGACCTACAAGAACAAATTCACCTCAGAAAATTAAACATGGGGCTATTTTTTAATTAATAACTTTTTAGTTTTCAGAATAATTAAGATAGATTTTTAACAGCCTCATAACTTGCACAACGTTGTGTGACATATCATTCTAGAAAGTCTAACTTACTTTGTCCTTTAATATTTATTCTATTATAGGCATCTTATCAGATTTAGAATTTTAATGATCACACTGACATAATCTTACCCTAATTGGACTTCCAAACACTGAGAAAAACACATATTCTAAAATACCATTACCAACACCATAGGTTTGACACAGTTCTTTATTATTTTTGTACTTGATTTTATGTCTTCCTACATTTGTAGTGATATTTATTTTGATATGTTGCCCGGGGTTAAGGTAATTTCCCCAACCAAAAAAGAAAAGGAAGATAAAGGGAGCCTTCAACTGTTGATTATCAACCAAACAATTCACACTAGGGGTGAAGGCAACTGATGTTCACAAGGTGAATCAAACTCAAGCTGAAGATTCTGAGGATGAGTTTTCATTTTTTAGTTAAATTTCACTTACTATACTGAGAACTTAAGTTCAAACCTATCATATGAGTTTTAATTGTTCAACCAGATATCACCCTCCAAAATGATGTAATCTTTAAACTTTGGTGATTCAGGATTAGTCATCCACCATCCTGTCAGTCTGATAATACAATCTGGTTTGTTAGTAGTATTAAAGCTTATGTTGAAGATCCATTCTACTTTTTTGTAGGATCAACAGTACTAATCAATCATATCATAACCATCATTCTCTTTGGACTTTTTGTACACTTATGATGAATTTTCTTTTCAGAGTATCATAATCAACTGAGTCCTTTATTCCAATTAACCATGATTATTATTCTACTTTAAAAGTATATATTACTGCCAAATTGGTCAGACAGAAGCCCTGTAAGTTAGTTCCCTCACCATTTCAGAACCTTTGCAATATCCAACATCCAATATCAGATGATCCAAATTTATCCTCACTCTCTCTATCTAAGACACGGAATCAGATACCAATATCTGGATACTAAGAGAGTGCCTATGAATGGAGATGATAGGTAAAAATGCTGGTGCGCCATTTTTCAGGAAGACTAATAGAAATAGATATGTGTGTATACATCCACAGGACATCTTTATTTTAAGGTCAGGAGAACACAATGATTTTTCAAACTCAATGTATTACACTGGTATGCTATACTTTTAACATAAGCTTTCTCTAACTACAAACACTTTCTACACTATTGACACTAACAAATCAACCAGAGGGCCAGAAATTCATTTAAACAAGAAAATGATGAAAAAACATACACAGGCATCATCAACCAGAATAATTAGTAGGTAAGAAAACCAAGATACAAAGTTAATCAATATTAGACACTAGCATTCAGAACCCTAATCTGATATTATAGCAAGGTTTTGACTCATAGGAGAACTTTAATGCCATCAATGGAAGGTAGATACTGACATTTTTTGCCTTATGCACATACTATAGAACCTGCCTATTTTGTGACCATTTATTAGTGGTATGACATGGAGCAAACTATTTAACCTGTGAGTCTCACTTTGTTTCAAAAAGCAATAAAAACACCAATTTCAGAGAGATGTTATTAAGGATCTCAGATAATGTATGTAGAGTACCTACCAAGGTAACTGCTATAGGAAGTACCCATAAAAGGGAGCTTAATCTTAGGAGGGAAATACAATATTAGAATCAAGATGCTCTGCATAGGGGAGGTCTTTCTATTAGTGCTTTTTCAGTTCTGTAGGCAAAATATTGAAGCAATACTAAAAAACTATTACAATTTAAAAAAGCAGAGCTCTGGAGGATAGAGTTTACAAATCATATAATTTGAGGAATGACTGACACAAAGTTGGAATATTAAGCTTAGAAACTAAAAAAAACAGAGCATCCAAATGAGTTTTCTTCATTTATCTAAAGGGGAACCACTCTTAATTTACTGATAATATAGAACAAAAAAAAAAGATGAAAGGTTACAGCTAAAAGTAATGTTACAGACTGGAGGTTGAAAATTTATGCCCTGTAAGCCAAATCCAGCCTACCATCTGATTGTGTAAATACAGTTTTATTGGGCAGCCACATCCATTTGGTTCATATTGCTTATGGCTGCTTCTGAGTTACAACTGCAGAGTTGAGTAGTAGCATCAGATACTACATAGCATGCTGCTATAGACTGAATGTTTGTGTTCCCTCAAAAATTCATATGTTGATACCCCAATGTGATGGTATTGAGAGATGGGGCCTTTTGAAAGTGATTAGGGCTGCTGAGCCTGCATGAGTGGGACTAGTACCCTTATAAAAGAGACCCCAGAGAGCTCCCTTGCCCTTTCTGTCATGCGAGAACAGAGAAAAGATGTTTTATGAATTGCAAAGCAAGTTCTCACCAGGTACTAAATCTGCCAGTGCCTTGATCTTCGACTTCCCAGCCTCTAGAAATGTGAGATACAAATTTCTCTTTATGAGCCACTCAGTCTATGGTATTCTATTATACCATCCTGAATGGACTAAGATACCCACAGAGCCCAAAATATTTATTATCCAGCCCTTTACAAGAAAAGGTAGCCTTTCCAACTAAGATGAACATCTTGTAATAAACATATTACAAAGGTGATGTCAGCATCATGGCAGAGTGAGTGCTTCCCTTAGACTCTGCCCTCTAAGATATAACAAAAAGGACATTCATATACAAACAGAGGATATTTACACAACACAAAAGATATCTGAGAGACCCACACAGCCATACCTCTGAAGGTGGAGGTGCTAGACCCCCTAGAGGAAGTGGAAGGAAATAAAGGAAGCTCCTCTCCCTCACCCAATGGCAGCAACCCAGGGCGTGGGACTGCATGACTCTGAGAAGAGAGTGGGGTGGGGCAGCTCCATGGGAACAGCTTCACTCACCAAGTTCCCTCATAGCCAATGGGAAAGCCCCACACAGAGGTGACTAAGCTATTGCAGGGGTGTCTTCATCAAGCCAGCACCCCAGGAGAGCAGACAGCAAGGGCAGAGTGAGAAGGCCACCAGTATCACACAAGCGAAAGAAAGTGCCCCTCCCCAGGCCCAGCACTCAAGCTCAGCTGGTCGGCCAGAGTGCCAGCACATATGACAGAAAAGCAGCAGATGTGAGCAAGCCAGCTGGGGACACAGCAGACTCAGAATACACAGCTTTGACCTCCACCCAGTGGTGGCAGGTGGAATTTGCAACTAGGTAGTATCACTACAGAGCAGCACAAATCCATGCCATCAAACAATATAACAAAATATATTAATACTCCTGACCAGAAGGAAAATGGCAGGCACCCAGAAATCAATCCTGAAGGCACAGGAATTTATAATCCAATGACAGAGAATTAAAATAGCTATAATAAAAAAACTTAAGTTTACAAGAAAATACAGATAGAAAATTCAATGAAATCAAGAATTTCTTCACAGAAGAAATTGAAACTAGAAAGAAAAATGAATCAGAAATGTTAAGAGATGAAGAACACAATGGATGACATAAAGAAAAATCTGGACTCCATGAATAACAGAGCTGATATTATGGAGGAGAGAATAAGCAGTCTAGAGGATAGAAATATAGAAATGCTTCAGATGGAAGAGGAGAGAGAACTAAGACTAAAAAGAAATGAAGACATTCTCTAAGAAAGATGCAATTCAATTAGGAAATGAAATATAAGGATTATAGGTATTCCAGGGAGAAGAAAAGGAGAATGAAACAGAAAGCTTGCTGAAAGAAATAATAGCTGAGACTTTTCCGAACCTGGGGAAGGAGCTGGAAATACAAGTGAAGTAAGCTAATAAAACTCCTAACTATATCAATGTAAAAAGACCTTCTCCATGGCATATGGTAGTAAATCTGACAAAAGCTAGTGACAAAGAAAAATATTAAGGGCAGCAAGGCAGAAGAAAATAACTTACAGGGGAACCCCTATCAGGCTTTAGGCAGATTTCTCAGCAGAAACCTACAGGCTAGGAGAAAGTGGAATGATACATTCAAAATTCTGAAAGACAAAAAGATTCAGCCAAGAATATTGTATCCAGTGAAAATATCCTTCAGATATGATGAAGAAATAAAAACTTTACCAGATAAACAAAAGCTAAAGGAGTTCATTGCCAAAAGAACCCCCCTACAAGGAATGACCAAGAAGGCCCTAATATCTGAAAAAAAAAGAAAGAAAGAGGTTAAAAATACTTGAGCAGGGAAAAAGGTAGAGAAAATCAGAAAATTGCAACTCTCTATCAGAACAGGTTAGCAAACACTTACTTATAACATTAAAGGTAAAAGCAAGGAAAACATCAAAAATAAATGTAATCTTGTTATTTTAACCACAAACTCACAACACAAGATAGAATAAATTGTGACAATAATATCTTAGAAGAGGAAGAGGAAACGGATGGAATTGGCTTAGTGTAAGGAAATAAGAGGCTATCAGAAAATGGACTATTTCATTTACAAGACTTTTTATACAAACCTCATGGTAACCATTAAACAAATAACTAAAACAGAGACACAAATGACAAATAAAGAGAAAACTAAGAAAACCATCATACAGAACTATCAAACTGAACTGGTAGTCCAAAATACATGAGATAAGAAAAAGGGAAATGCAGAAGAACTGGAAAATGAGCGATAAAATGGCAGCACAAGCACTCATATGTCAATGATCACTCTAAATGTAAATGGACTGAATTCTCCAATCAAAAGACACAGAGTGGTGGGATGGATTAAAAAACAGGGCCCAACAATATGCTGCCTCCAGGAAACAAACGTCAGCTCTAAAGACAAACACAGGCTCAGAGTGAAGGCATGGAAGACGACACTCCAAGCTAATGGCAAACAAAAGAAAGCAGGTGTTGCCATACTTTTATAAGAAAAGAGAGACTTCAAGACAAAACAGGTTAATGAGAGACAAATAGAGGCAATATATAATAATAAAAGGGACACTGCACCAAGAAGACGTGACACTTACAAATATATATGCACCCAACACAGCAGCACCAAATTACAGGAAGCAACTACTGATAAACCTAAAAGGAGATATTAACAACAACCCAATAATTGTAGGAGACCTTAATACCCTACTTACATCAATGGATGGATCACCCAGATAGAAAGTCAACAAGAAAATATTGTATTTAAATGAAAAACTAGACCAGATGGACTTAATAAAAGAACATATCTAACACTCCATCAAAAAACAGCAGAATATACATTCTTCTCAAGTGCACAGGAACATTCTCAAGGATAGACCATATGTTGGGAAACAAGGCAAGACTCAATAAATTTAAGAAGGTTGAAGTCATATCAAGCACCTTTTCCAATTATAATGCTATGAACTGGAAATCCACTATAAGAAAAAAGCAGGGAAAGTGACAAATATGTGGAAACTAAACAACATGCTATGGAAAAACCAATGGATCATAAAAGAAACTAAAAGAGAAACAAAAAAAATATCTGGAGACAAATGAGAATGAAAATACACCATTCCAACTCATATGGGATGCAGCAAAACTGGTCCTAAGAGACAAATTCATAGCAACACAGGCCCATCTTAACAAACAGGAAAAATCTCAAATGAGCAATCTTAAACTACACCTAATAGGATTAGAAAAAGAGGAACAAACAAAGCCCAAAATCAGCAGAAGTAGAGAAATAAAAATTATAGCAGAAATTAATGACATTGAAACAAAAAAAAAAGTAGAAAGGATCAATGAAACAAAGAGCTGGTTCTTTGAGAAGATAGACAAAATTGACAAAACTTTAGTCAGACTCACTAAGAAAAAAATAGAGAGGACTCAAATAAATAAAATTAGAAATGAAAGATGAGAAATTACAATGGATACCAAGGAAATACAAAGGATTATAAGAGAATACTATGAAAAACTATACGCCAGCAAACTGGACAATCTAGAAGAAATGGATAAATTCTTAGACTAGCACAACTTGCCAAAACTGAACAAGAAGAAATAGAGAATCTGATTAGACCAATCACAATTACAAAAATTGAAATGGTAATCAAAAACCTCCCCAAAAATAAAAGTCCAGGACCAGACAGATTCTCTGGAGAATTCTACCAAACATTCAAAGATTTAACACCTCTCCTTCTCAAACTATTCCAAAACATTGAGGAAGATGGAACACTTCCTAACACATTTTATGAGGCCAACATCACCCTGATACCAAAGCTAGACAAGGAGAACACAAAGAAGGAAAATTACAGGCCAATATCACTGACGAACACAGATGCAAAAATCCTCAGCAAAATATTGGCAAACTGAATACAGCAATACATTAAAAAGATCACACACCATAATCAAGTCAGATTGATACCAGGGACAGAGGGATGGTTCAACATCTGAAAATCAATCAATGTGATACACCACATTAACAAAATGAGAAATAAAAACCACATGATCATCTTAATAGATGCAAAGAAAGCATCTGACAAGATCCAACATCCATTTCTGATAAAAATTCTCAATAAAGTCAGTATAGAAGGAAAGTGCCTCCATATCCAAAAGGCCATATACGACAAACCCACAGCCAACATCATACTCAATGGGGAAAAACTGAAAGCCATACCTCTGAGAACAGGAACAAGACAAGTGTGCCCACTCTCACCACTCTTATTCAACATAGTACTGGAGGTTTTGGTCAGAGCAATTAGGTAAGAAAAAGAAATAAAAGGAGTCCAAATAGGCAATGAAGAGGTGAAACTCTTGCTCTTTGCAGACAACATGATTTTATATATAGAAAGCCCTAAAGAATCCATCAGAAAACTATTAGAAATAACCAACAACTACAGCAAGGATGCAGGGTACAAAATCAACTAACAAAAATCAGCTGCATTTCTATACTCTAATAATGAACTGACAGAAAAAGAGAATTCAAGAATATAATGCCACTTACAATCACAACAAAAAGAATAAAATATCTAGAAATAAATTTAATGCAGGTAAAAGACTTATACAATGAAAACTATAAGACATTATTGAAAGAAATCAAAGATGACATAAAGATATGGGGAGATAATCCATGCACATGGATCGGAAGAATAAATATAGTTAAAATGTCCATACTACCTAAAGCAATCTACAGATTCAATGCAATCCCAATCAGAATTCCAATGACACTCTTCATGGAAATAGAACAAAGAATCCTAAAATTCATATGGGGCAACAAAAGACCCCAAATAGCTAAAGCAATCCTGAGAAGAAAGAAGAAAGCTGGAGGCATCATAATCCCTGACTTCAAAAGATACTACAAAGCTATAGTAATCAAAACAGCATGGTACTTTTTACAAGAACAGACACACAGAATTGAAAGCCCAGAAATAAAACCACACATCTATGGACAGCTAATCTTCAACAAAGGAGCTAAGAACATACAATGGAGTAAAGAAAGTCTCCTCAATAACTGGTGTTGGGAAAACTGGACAGCCAAATACAAAAGAATGAAAGTAGACATCTTTTGCCACACACAAAAATAAATTCAGAATGGATCAAAGATTTGAAGCTAAAACCTGAAACAATAAAACTCCTGGAAGAAAATATAGGTAGTACACTCTTAGAAGGATCTTTTCGAATACCATGTCTACTTGGACAAGGGAAACAAAATAAAAAATAAACAAGTGGGACTTAATCACTCTAAAGAGCTTCTGCAAGGCAAAGTAAACCAGGAACAAAACGAAAAGACAACCCACCAATTGGGAGAAAATATTTGCAAATCATGTATCTGACAAGGGGTTAATCTCCAAAATATATAAAGAACTCACACAACTGAACAACAAAAAAACAACCAGATCAAAAAATGGGCTGAGGATATGAACAGACATGTTTCCAAAGAAGATATACAGATGGCTAATAGATACAAGAGATGTTCAACAATGCTAATCATTAGGCAAATGCAAATCTAAATTACACTGAGATATTACCTTACACCTATTAAAATGGCTATAACCACAAGACAAAAAATAACAAATGTTGGAGAGGATGTGGAGAAAAGGAAACCCTCATACACTGCTGGTGGGAATGCAAACTGGTCTAGCCACTATGGAAAACAGTATGGAGATTTCTCAAAAAATTAGAAACACCATATGACCTAGCTATCCCACTACTGGGTATTTATCCAAAGAAGTTGAAATCAACAATTCAAATTGTCTTATGCACTCCAAGTTCATTGCAGCGTTATTGATTACAGCCAAGAAGTGAAAGCAACCCAAGTGCCCATCAACTAATGATTAGATAGAGAAAATGTGGTGTATACAATGGAACACTACTCAGCCAACAAAAAAGACAAAATCATTCCATTCCCAACAATATGGATAGACCATGAGATACTATGTTAAGTGAAATAAGCCAGATGCAGAAAGACAAACACTATATGATTTCACACATGTGGAAGATAAACTAACCCATGGACATAGAATTTAGTGTTTACCAGAGGAGAAGGTGGTTGGAGGGTGGGCACATGGGGTTAAGGGGCACATTGATATGGTGACTGACTAAAATAATAATGTACAACTAAAATTTCACAATGTTACAAACTATTATGACCTTAATAAAAAAATTACAAAAATAATAAAAAAAGGATATTGCTAAGTGGAAAAAGCAGGACACAAAACTATGCGTAGGATGATATTTTATAAGAGGTATGTGTGTGTGTGTGTGTGTGTGTGTGAGTGTGTGAGTTGAGAAAATATTTTATATATACTTTTAACAAGTATTAATGAAGACACTACATGTAAGTTTTATTTTGGTGCTTTACTATATTTCCCAAATCTATAATGAATACACGTTACTTCTGATATCAGATTTAAATGCAATTTTTAGTAAAAGCAACAGAGAGAAGGTAAATTTCTCTGTGCTATAATAGAGAATTTTAATTTTGTAAGGAAGTTTTTACACAAAAGTAAACAGTAAATATTTTGGGACTTATGGGTCATATGGTCTCTCTTAAAACTACTCCACTCTGTTGCTGTAGTATGAAGTCACTCATAGACTATACTTAAATTAATAAGTATGGCTATGTTCCAGTAAAACTTTATTTACAATCACTGAAATTTGAATTTCATAAAATTTCGTATGCCACAAAATATTCTTTTTTTTCCTCCATCATTTAAAAATATAAAAACTATCCTCTGCTTGCAGGGCATGCAAAAACTAGAAATGAGCTATATCTGGCCTGTGGTTTGATGAAAGAAACATTGTATTAGAGGAGTTTCAATTTGTCGCATATTGATTTAAAATTATATAAAACAATTCCATTCAGAATATCAGTATCTGCTCTCCTCAATGTCTCACACTTCATTTTTTACTTTTTGTGAAGAAATCTGCCGTGAAGAGATATTCTGTTTTATATTTTCTAGCCGCCGTTTTTCTGAGTTAGGAATATTATTATGAGTGTTTAATCTAGTAATGCCAATATATATTATTTTAGCACAACTATTGTGTCCCCTTGTATAACAGACACAATATTCTGCCATCTAAATCTATAAGTAAATAATCCACACTTGACTGTAATGTTAAAGTGTGAGATCTGAAATCCACTTTTCTCTTCTTGTTTTGACAAGATGAATATGCACTGGTATTAAAAAACTTTTAGGCTTGGCAATATGCGTGGTATGTGAAACACCGTTGAGTTATTGCATCGCTGTGGTCTGCAGTGCACTGAACAGCAGCGCAAAGTGATGAGAGCACAACATTCTCTGTTGCAACTACTTGACTGCCGCTATAATGTAAAAGCAGCCATAAGCAATACATAAAGCAATGAGTGTGGCTGTGTTCCAACAAAACCATTTATGGACACTGAAATTTGAATTTCACAAATTTTTATGTGTCATACATTACTTTCTTTTCACTATTTTCAACCATTTGAAATATAAAAACTATCCTTAGCTCACGGCTGTACAAAAACAAGGGTTGGTAGTTTGCTAATCCTTGCACTAGAGAAAAGTAGTAGGACCACTGAAGATCAGTTGTAGGAAAGTAGAATTAAGGTTAATATAAGGGAACAGTACTAAAATTTTGCTGGTATTTAAAAATAAAAACACCTATTTTGGGTGGTAGTGTACACATTTCATAGAAAATACTGATTCTAACCTGTATGGTCATCTGTTAGAAATGATGAGACAGGGATTTCTGAATTGAAATGATGAGATCTAAAGCTTCTACAGATATCATTTTTACAAATAATTCTTACCTACCTTTTATCCCAATATCAACTCTAGACTAATGTTGGTAGTTGCTACATATTAAAGACAGAGAGAGAGAGAGAGAGAAGAAGTGGGAGGGGGAGATATTATATACATGTATATATAATACATAATGGGTGTGGTTTATTTATTTGAGAAAAACTCTGTGCAAAACAAATCAGCCAAGCCATACTCAAAGAAAAGCCCCTGAACATAAAAAGATTGGCAAATAAATGTACATGGATACGTTTTAAAATAGAATTTTTAAAATGTATGTGTTCTTTTTTTTCTTAATGATTACTGGCTTTTTAGATTAACTGACCAATTACTTCTCAATCACATAGAAGGTTTCCACTGCAAACATTTAAAACTGTCATCACACATTTTTTTATTTTTACCTCATAAAGTGTGTTGTATGTGGTAACAGTCACAGTGTTTGTATGCAACATCAGCCTTTCTCCAAGAAGAGTGAAAAGACTATGGGTATGCATAATTTCAACTTTTCTCCTGGAGGAAAAGGAGGAAAAAAAGCAAAATACTATGAAACACATCGGATTTTCTAATCACATGACTTTGGGATAAGAAAGTATAATCTATAAGAATATACGGTATTACATAAGTAATTATTTTTATTAACTTCCATCTACAAAAAGAAAAGACAATTTATAGCACAATTGTCTTCTAAATTACCAAGACTACTATTTAAACACTTCTCAAATAAAATATCTGTGCAGACTAAAATGTGAAATATACAAATTATAAAACATTATATGTTGACAGCTATTATTTTCAAATTTCCTCTAACTATTTCAGTCAGTGTTACTAGGTTAAGGTTATTGGTTTCTCCTATCACAGAGACTACAGAATTTTTAAATCTTTTCTGTCCAAATTCAAAGTCTATAAAATAGGCTAAGAAAAACTTCACTATCAAGAATTTAAAATTATGGTTAAAAATGAGTACTCTAGTTGATATTGGGATTACACAGCAAAATAATTCAACAGAAATAAAGGGGACTCATTATTGCTTGTATTTGTGGCTCATTTAACTGTTGGCTCATTTAAAATGTCCCCCCAACAAACCCATAATTAGGATAGAAGACTATTAAAAGCCTCCTGGAACACTTAGCTCTAGTTCAGGGAATTACTACATGCCTCTCATTCACGTCACTTTCTTAGCATTCAACGTCTGGATCTTCTTGACTCCCAACTCACAGTATTTCATTTCTTACCTTGATTTTCTATTGTTTGGACTGGATTTTCTATTCATTTTCCCTGTTTAGATTTGGCAACTATGACATAAACTGACTAGGTAATCACCAAACTCACGTTCCTTTCTTCCTGAGACCACAGCTATACTGTAATTCCAGCCTATCTAACAGCTAGATGTGGCCATTTAACTGAGTTCTAGCCAACGGAATGTGAGCAGAAAAGTTGTGCACCATTTTCAGGTCTGGCCCACACAAGATGCACTCATGCACACCTTCCATGCTCTTTTCCCAAAGCAGCAACACAGGAGCCCAACCATGAAGACAAGGAGGCACAAGTTAGAAGAAGTAGCCTGGGTCTCTAAATCACACTGTGCAGGGTATTGCCTGCTAAGGAACACCCACTGGACTTTAAGTGAGTAAGAAAGAGACTACTAGCTTGGTAAGCGACTAAAATTTCATTGTTTGTCTATTGTAGCAGGTATTGTTACCTTAATTAATACAGAAATCAAATAATCAACCATTTATCTGGGTACCACTCACCTGGAAATCCTCTCTTCTAACATCAGCCTCCAAGCTCCACACTGCACAACAAAAGATACAGGACAGCTGTTTCCCCTCACCCAATCCTCCTCAGTCCAGAGAGGGAAACAGCAAAATTACCTAAACTCAAGAGGAAGCTAAGGCATTTCTTTTGTGGCTGTGTTTGCCACATCTTAAAAAAAATTGGAAAAGGTCAAATGATTGTCAAAAAAAAAACCAAAAAAAAAACAGGACTAATGGATATTATGGCATTCTGGAAGGGAAGGCTTTAGTCTCTTCTAACTCAAACCACACCCAAGGAAGAGAAGCCTGCAGCTTTCATTTGCTTCCAATCAGGAAAAAACAAATGCCAATACATATCCCTTGATCTCTCTCTCTGATACAGTGAGCTGGTAAAAGTTATCTATATTAGGCTATCTGGAATCAGTAATCTCTTAATTGTGCAACTACAATTTCAGCTACTAAAGAAAGGCATGCCCTTCTGATTATCTCCTCCAATGTAAATGTTTATAGAGCAGCTTAATTCTAGGTTTTTGGGGGAGCTTGAAGAATACCGTGCATACACTAGGGAAGAGATGGGTCAGCTCCCTCCAGCAGTTTGCTTTAAAACAATGCTTACCAATAAATTTCACCACACAGCAGTCAAGAGATAGCCAAAAATGCCATCTATCGTCTCAGGCAGAGCGGGTGTGCTGACCTTGTACATCACATAATTTTGTTTCCCACAGGAGCTCTAATGGAAGACCTGCTCTGTGTATTCCGTTCAGTCACAGGGCATATACTGGGGAAACTAACATCTTGAACCTGCTTAACTTTAAGACCTAAATAGATTTCAAGCTTTAGTGACTATTTGATTTTACCTTTCGAATTTTACAGGATTTCTGCCCACTTGGATTAAGAGTGCAATCTACTTTTTTAAAAGAGTAACCTTTTAATCTCATACAAATTACACATTTATTAGTTTACTAAACATTCCATTGAAAATACACTCCAATTTCCTTCTTCACAAAACAAACAGGTCTTTTTTTGGGGATAGTCAAACAAATGCTTCTTGTAACGAATTCAGAGAATATGTTGAAACAAGAAAAGAAAAAAGAAAACCCATAATTCCATAACCCAGAGATAATCACATCAGGTTATGCTCTTCCAAATTAATTACAATGCACATAAATATGTATGATAGACATAGCTGATATTAATATAGCAGAAATAATTCTCTATAAGGTAATTTGTAGCTTGTTTCCTGCAAGTCAACAATATATTGTGTCTTGAATTTTCATTGTCAACAAATATAATTGATGATAAGAATGCAGCATAATTTATTCAGTCACTACTGCTGGCCATTTACGTTATTTCCAATTTTTTTATAATAAAAAAAAACTTTGTCCTTTTAGATAAATCTTTGGGTATATCCCCAATTATTTCCTTAGAAAAAATTCTTGTAAGTGAAATTATGGTGTTAAAAGCTTTTATATTTAATTTTATTTTATGAGATTTTACAGTTTATGAGCTCCAAAAATATGTACTCTCATACTTCCACCATCAAGGTATAAACGCATTTTATCAGCAGCTTCACCAGTCCTATGTATTATAATAACGATAAAAGTCAATTTGATATGCAAAAGTTAGATCTTATTTTAATTTTCAAAAGTGCTGATAAAAATTCCTAAGTCTTTTAACCATTTATATTTACTTCCGAAAACTGCCTGATACCATACTCTGATCATTTTTTCTCTGTGTGGTCATCTTCTTCCTACTGATTATAAAAACTCTAATAATATTAAGAAAATTATCCTTGTATCAAGTAATTGACAAATATTTTCCATTTTTTGAATTTTGGGGTTTTTTGAGAGAAGATTTTAATTTTCTTGAATGAAATCTATCAATCTTTAACCTTGTCATTTCTTTACTTGGGGTTAATGTGGGAAAGACCATCTCCATCTAGTGATCAGTTATTATTCCTTATTCTGTCTCCTATAACAGTTTAATAATTTTTATTTTAACTCATTTTTCATAATAATTATTTAATTGGTTTTGTTAAATGATACCCAACATACAATTGCAAGCAGGGCAGGGAAATACAAAGTAGAAAGTTTTAAAATTCTAGCACTCAGAAGTAACATAATAAATAATAATAAACATTAAAAATCTCTTCAAGGAAAAGAAGAGGAGAGAAAGGGGAACGGAAGGGAGAGAAAATGAGGAAGGAAGGATTGGAGAAATTCATACAAAAGGGATTATACTAAATGTTAATTTAAATAAAAAGTATCATATATAATTTACTCTTATTTAATAGAAAGGAAAAAAGTGGATATGAAACAAAAACAACAACAACAAATCTTGTGAGATTCAGGTGACTTTCTTCACCCCAAGAGATACTATTCTTTTTGAAAAAGTCTCTGTAAAGTTCAAAAAAGAAATTATGAATAAAAGAGTGAAGTGATATATATTTTAAACAAACATTTCAGTTTTGGAAAGTATCAATTCATTCCTTTACATTAAAGACAGATCACTAACACTCTCATACTTCATGTCACTTCCCAACTTTTGTGATCTACATTGCTTATTTTAAGATCATCAACGTTTAAAACACTTAGATTATGTTCTTCTTAACACTGTTGTTATATATTAATTACTAAGCCCTGGTCTATTTTAAATGAATTCAGTTCCTTGACTTTGTCTTCACCATTTCTGCTTTCTTTCTTTCGACTTTTCTCTCAACTGGATGGACGTCATTCAAGAGGGTCAAGAAGTCTGTCTTCTGAATTTAGACTTGATGTCTATATGCTTAACCTGGAGGGTAGAACATTCTTGGGTCACATCTTCTCTTAGAACTTCCAGACATTGCTTTAGACATTGCTTTATTTCTTTTCACATTAAATTTAACTGTGAAGAAGTCTGAGGCCAGCCAAATGTTGAACCAGTTGAAGGTAGCTTTCTTTTTTGCCTAGATTATTTTAGAAATTCTTTTTTACCACTAAACTTAAATTTATATAATGTATGTCTCAGTGTTGATCATCCTGTGTCAAATTTGCCTAGAATATCGTGTGCTTTTTCTAAACAGAGATTAGTTCTTTCCTTATTTTATGGAAGTACTTTCTGTTTCATTTGTTTGGTTCTCCCCTCGAGAGACAGTAGTTTTCTTTAGGTAAGACACTTTGTCCTCTGTATCTCATTTCCTCTATATTAATTACATTTCCTAAAATTATTACATAATTTGGATCATCAATTTGTTTCCTTAACTCTTCAAGTTCCTTTTCATTTCATTTTGTTATTACCTTGTCTTGAGAGCTTACTGAATGTATACTCTTGCAATTTATTCTCAAAATATTATAGAAACTTTCTTTTCCTTAATATATGTTTTCTTCTGGACTAAATTCTTCTTCTATCCTTTGCTCATTTCTTTTCTCTCTCCTTTTGCAGTATCACATTAGCATGATTTCTGCCATTGTTTTTCATCTCGCTTATGTTTGTGTATTTGTTATATTTATTCTCATAAAATTTTGCTACCTGCTCATCTCTCTTTACCCACATTGAGAATTGTCTGATTTGTTGTCTGAGATACAATTTCAGGGCTGAGCATTTCATGTTCTATCCATTTTTTTCTGAGGCCCAAAGGCTTTAATTTGGACAGAAAGAGGACAGCTGAGGCTGTGTGCACACTTTATTAGATTACCTGTACTGTTCTATCTTCTGAGACAATTTTTTTTTTTTTTGAGGAAGATTAGCTCTGAGCTAGCAACTGCTGCCAGTCCTCCTCTTTTTTGCTGAGTAAGATTGGCACTGACCTAACATCTGTGACCATATTCCTCTATGTTATATGTGGGACGCCTGCCACAGCATGGCTTGATAAGTGATAGATAGGTCTGCACCCAAGATCTGGTGAACCCTGGGCCACCAAAGTGGAGCACGCAAACTTAAACACTATGCCATCAGGCCGACCCTGGCAATTTTTTAAAATATTCTTTACAACAGTTCAGTCTACTTAAGGGAATATATCTCATTCTCATAGAGAAATGGTCTCAGGCTTTGGATTGATCCCCCAATTTGATATAGAAAAACCTGGAACTTTCACTTCCATCAAAGAATTCTGGCCTTAGCTCTTTATTCTCCATCCTCTCCAAGAAACTATTTCCACCCACTCAAAGTCAGAAGAAGAAAATGGGGATACTTAACAAGTTCCTGTCATTCCCATGGGGGAGAAAGCTAGGGATTCTATTGATTATGCATGCATAGGAATACGGTAAGGATCTATATGAAGTCACTCCAGAATCTTCTGGTTGTTTCTTTAGCTGTCAATATTTTGAATGCATTGCTTTATGAGATGCTTTCTTTATTTGGCTGCATCTGACTTTTTCTTGTTGTGGAGGGAAAGGTCCGTATTTTACTATTTACTATTTATTTCATTAGGTTTGGATAAGGGAAATTCTTTTATCTCTCTTTATCAACTTGACCTGGAAATGCACAATTGCAAATGTTTATTCTCTCTGATATTTGTGTTTTGTTTTGTTTTGTGGGTTGGAAGGAGAAGAGGGAGAAGGAAGACATGGTTTGGGGTAAGACATCTCTCCCTCCAATTCAGAAATTAAAAACAATTTTCCAATGCCAATTACTGAATAATTCACATTTTAATAATGTTCCTAATATCTAAACATACATGCATTATTAGCATGTGTTCCTAGGGTTTCTAGTCACCTCTTTTTTTAGCTCATTCCTTGGTGTAAAGTCTAGTAAACTTATCACAATACACACTCACTATTCTTATTTTTTAATCTTTCATTGACATTTTTACTCATTTGTTCATATGAGTTGGCTTTATGACAGGTTTTGAAACTTTTAAAATAAACCCTGGAATTTTTACCAAAATTCCATTATGTTTATTAACTGATTTATTATAATTCTACAGTTATATAATTGAGTCTTTCCACTAAGGTACATGGAATAGCTCTTGATTTACTGCAGTTATTAAAAACTTTTCAGGGCTGGCCCTGTGGACTAGTGGTTAAATTCGGCACACTCCACTTTGGCAGCCCAGGTTCGCTTCCCAGGCACAGACCTACACCACTCGTCAGTGGCCAGGTTGTGGTGGTGATCCATACACAAAATAGAGGAAGACTGGCACAGATGTTGGCTCAGGGCAAATCTTCCTCAAGCACAAAGAGGAAGATGGCAACAGATGTTACCTCAGGGGGACTCTTCCTCAGCAAAAAAATAATAAAATAAAAAATTTCATGGTTTTCAGGAAATATAATTATATTTACATTTTCAATTTCCTTTCTAATAAACTGAAAGAAAGAACATTTTAGGCTACTATTCTATATATTATTTTATAGTTAAGAATCATTAGTTATTCAATTAGTGGACACTACTATACTTTTCAATCTCTGTCAGTCTATCAGGAGAATTATAAGATTATTTGAAGTTTTTAATCTACATTTCTTCATCCTTTTACTTTGAGGCTAAAAATGAATAAGCTATAACTCAGTAATACATACACCTATCAGTGTTTACAGGGAAACTATCAAAACACAGCGATGAAGGAAGGTACTATAGGATGGTTCTGTTGAAATATCAGATAACGATTACTAGTGAAGCAAAACAGGAAACATTCTGTGTTCCTATACTTTTACCTTGTTTCCTAATGTCTTGCTATTACTTTCCCACCTCTTACTTGATGTAGTATGAATATGTATGGAGACCTCAAAAAATAAGTATTTAAAATTATTTGGAGCAAAATGATGTTATTACCAAGAAGTAGAAGTTAACCTCTTGTATAGTGCCATAAAGTAAGATATTTTCTTATAACAATCTAGCCTATAATTCTAAAAGACTTCATTCCAAATCTCTCCATCTTATCTTAATGAGGTTTGAAAAAGTTTTATCCATTTTACTGGCTCCTTCAAGAAAATCACCTGTGAAATCCTTTCAAAAGTTTTTGTTTTATTTTCTACTTTCTTGAGGCTACTCTTCATCTTTACTAATTTGTACTTCATAGCTTACTTTGTTGTCCTTTAATTAATATTGTAATATGAGTACACATTCCTCTAATTTTAATCTTTATTTTTCAACAATGTAAGTATTTACTTCTGAGTAAGCTTTTGCTATGATGCATGCATAGATAATTTCTGATTTTCCTTTTAATTTCTTCTTTCACTGAGGGATATTTATTAAAAATGCTTAATTTCTAAGTTCTTGAGATTTTTTTGCTCAGCTTTTTTTGAGTTCTAATTTTATTACGTTATGATCAGAAAATTGTGGCCAGTAAAATCTCTACTTTGTCTACATTGTTTATTTTATGGCGAAGGACATGAATTTTTTGTTTGTTTGTTTTCAGTAAATGCCTTGTAGTCATAAAGTATATTCTCGAAGGATGTAAGACTGAACATATATCTATTGAGTCAAATTTTATGAATTTATATTCAATTCCCCTATATCTTTATATATTTATTCAATTGGCCCCATTTTGAAGGAGAAATTTTGTCTACACCATTACTGTATTTTATCAAGTTATTACTGCAGCTCTAACGGGTTTTGTGCTTTACATATTTGACTGCAATATTTGATACTTTTAGGTATATGACCAAAACCTCTTCTACTTAAATTGTGCCTTTCATCAATTCATAATGTCTTTATATATTCTGTTTTGAACTTTTTTGTTTGTTTTGCTTGAGGAAGATTTGCCCTGAGCTAACTGTACCAATCTTCCTCTATTTCGTATGTGGGATGCAGCCCTGTGATGAGACTGATGAGCAGTGTGTAGGTCTGCGCCCGGGATCCGAACCTGCAAACCCTGGGCCGCCAAAGCGGAGCATGCAAACTTAACCACTATGCCACTGGGTTGGCCCCTGTTTTGAACTTTTAACTTCAAGTTCAACTAATTCTGTTTTGTGCTTTCAGAGCCCATCTGATTTGTAATAATGGCAACAAAGTTCTGCTTTCTTTTTCTTTGTTATCCCTTTCCTTATCCATTTATTTTTTTAAAACCTGATTTTTTTAAAAAGAGAGGAAATCATTTACCTGTCCATGATCCCATTCTTTTCACTATATTTTGGGGTAAACAATTTCATGTTTCTTATTACCACATTATGTCTTTATACTTTTACTAGGCATGTATCTATTCCTAAACTATTTTAATTTTGTTTTTTCATATTTTTCAAACTCACATAAATGGTGTCATTAGTACGTATCTTCTGCAACTTGCTTTATTGGTTCATACTAGGTTTATGAAAGTTAACTTTTGATAATTCATTTTCAAAGCTGAACACATATCAGCAGTAGGAATATATCCCAATTCATTTATCTGTTATCCTATTGATCTTTTATATTGTTTCCAACTTTTCTTTATTACTAACAAGGCTGCACTGAATTTATGCACATACACGAGAGTTTCTCTCAAGGAAAGAATTACTTAGTCATAGAGTATCAGCAGCTTCATCTTTTTGAAAATTGTCAAATTGTTCTTCAATGTGATTGCATCAATTATAAAATTTCACCAGTGATTTGAAAGTTTCTCTTATGCCTATCCTTGCCAACACCTGATAATGTCAAAAATTTTAAAGCTTACCATCCTAAAGTACATTAAATGTAATTTTTTTTTATTTGTACTTTCTTGATTGCTACTGAAGTTAAGTAACTTCCCACATGTTTATTGCCAATTCAGGTTTCTTCTTCAGTGCATTGACTGTTTAATTCTTCAGGTTTCCAACGGTTTTTCTCTTTCTTATTAGTTTGCATGATTTTTAATATATTCAGGATACAAATCCATTATATTCCAGATAAACTATACATATCTTATTTCACTTTGTGGCTTGTCTTCTCAGTTTTTTATGGTGTCTTTTAAGGCATTTTTTATTTTAATGGTGAAATTTACCCACTTTTCCTAGATGACTTATGCTTCTTTATTTATTGTTTTAGAAACCCTTCCTTAATCCAAGGTGATAACACTATTATTCTACACTTTCTAAGTTTTAAATTTTGCTTTTCAAACTTTTATTAGCTTTATTGAGATATAATAACATACCATAAAATTCACACACTTTGTAAGTGTACAATTCAGTGATTCCTTAAAAACCTTACAGAGTCATGCAATCATCATCACTGTCCAGTTATAGAACATTTTCATCATCCTAAAAAGTTCCCTTGTGCCCATTTGTAGTCAATCCCCATTCCCATCGCTAGCCCCATGTAACCACTAACCCGCATTCTAGACATTTCACAAAATGAAATCATATAATATGTAGTCCTTTGCATCTGGCTTCTTTCACTTAGCATAATGCTTTTAGGCCTCATTAATATGATATAATCATATCATTAGTAGTTCGTTTCCTTTTAATTGTGATTAATATTCCACTGTATGGACATACAATATTTTGTTTATCCATTCAACAATTGATAGAATTTGGGTAGTCTCCAGTTTGTGGCTATTATGAATAATAGTACTAAGAACATTCACGCACAAGTCTAGGTACAAACACATGGTATCATTTTTCTTGGGTAGATACCTATCAGTGGAAATGCCAGATTATATAGTAAATTGTTCGATTTTTTAATGAAATTTGAAAACCCTTTTGGAACATGGCTGGAACATTTTACATTCCCATCAGCAATGCATGAGGATTCAATAAATTGTTCTATGTTGTGCTTTTGCTTTTATTCAAATCAAATTATTTTCTATTTTTCTTTGTGATGTCTTTTTCGACCCAGGGTTTATTTAGAAGTGTATTGTTTACTTTGCAAATATCTAACAATTTCCCAAGTCTTTTTCTGTTGTTGATTTATAATTTAATTCTGTATGGTCAAAGAACATATTTTGTTTCATCTTAATTCTTTTAGATTTATTGAGACTCATTTTATGTTTTACAGTTCAATCCATAATATATTCTGAAGAATGTTACACATGCAATTGAAAACAATTCTGCTGTCTTTAGGTGGAGTTTTCTGCAAATGTCAATATATTCTTCAATATGATGTTGAACAGGTGTAGTGAAGACATGCTTTCGTTAATTGTTAGTTATTGAAAGGGAATGCTTCTAAGATTTCACTACTTAATATGATTGTGATAAGTTTTGGGTAGGTCTATGTTATCAGGTTAAATAAATAGTTTTTTATTTGTGCTTTCCTAAGAATTTTTATGATGAATGGGTACTGAATTTTATCAAAAATTTTTGTATTATTATAATTATACAGCTATTCTTTAATTTGTTAATAAGTAGATCATATAAAAGATATCCTGATGTTAAACTACTCTTATATTCAGCACAAAATTGAGAACCTAGGGGAAAAAGGCAAAATATCTTTCTTTTTGGAATATAAATACAGCTATAAATTGTCTCCACTACCACTTAGGCCAACTCTCAGAAGTATAAATATACAAAGTTTTCAATATCTTTTGATTCTAAGTATTTTATAATTTGAACAATGACTGCTTGTTATAAATTATTTAAAATATGTGTATTTCCATTTTCTTAGTTTTATTTTCATCACTGATTTCTTGTTTGCACTGTAGATGAGAAGTCATCTGTATGACAATAACTTATTTAAATTTATGGAGCCAATTTTATGGCCTCATTTAACAATCTCTACAGTTTTGTGTGTTCTTGAGAAGAATGTATATGCTAATCAAGCCATGGAGTTTTTGTTCAAATTTATATTGTTCATTTGTGATTGCTCTTGTAAAAAGAAGACCACATTAAAAATCTCTAAACTACTTTGATTTCTCTTTCAAATTTAGCCAATTTTGTTTCCCATACTTCACCTATGCTGTTAAGTGTATATGAATTTGAAATTGTTCTATTTTCCTAGTAAATTGTACCTTTTTCCTTACATGACACCCATCCTTCAAACTCAACTTTTTTGCCTCAAAGTTTATTTTGGTTTATTTAAACATTGGTCTACCAGGTTTTATCATTTAGTTTTTAAAATAAGCAGTACTTCTACTTGGGCAAAAAATAATGATGACATAAAAGGATACAGAGAGGTTTAACACCCAACTCATACCCTCTCTCTCTCATTCACACTCATACAGATAAACATTTTTCTTGGTTTTTTATTTCCCTATCAGCTTCTCCCCTCACATACACTTTTAAATAAACTTTATTTTTTAGAGCAGTTTTAGGTGCCAGCAAAACTGAGCAGAAAGTACTAAGAGTTCCCATATACATCCTGGCCCCAGGTACACATAGTCTCCCCCTTCTATCAGCATCCATCTCCAATGTAGTACATTTGTTACAAATGCCTATCATGGGTTTTTTCTCCTTAGCTTTATTGAGATATAATTGACATATAACACTGCATTAGTTTGACGTGTACAACATAGTAATTTGATATATGTATATACTGCAAAATGATTACCATGATAAGTTTAGTTAACATCCATCACCTCATATAGTTACAAAATTTTTTTCCTTGAGATGAAAACTTTTAAGATCTACTCTCTTAGCAACTTTCAAATATACAATACAGTATTGTTTACTATAGTCATCATGTTGTACATTACATCCCCAGAACTTCACTTATAACTGGAAGCTTGTACCTTTTGATTACATTCACTCATTTCCCCCCACCTCTACCCCCTGCCTGTGGAAACCACCAAACTACTCTCTGTTCCTATGAGTTCAGTTTTTTTTTAGATTCCATATACAAGTGAGATCATACAGTATTTGTCTTTCTCTGTCTTATTTCACTTAGCATTAAGCCCTCAAGGTTCATCCATGTTGTGACAAATGGCAGGATTTCTTTGTTTTTTATGGCTGAATAATCCATTATATAGAGAGAGTGATCTGTTCCCTCATGTTCACTACAGCATTATTTACAAATAGCCAAGACACAGGAACAACCTAAGTGTCCACATTTTCTTTGTCCATTCATTTGTCAATGGACCCATACATTGTTTCCATGTCTTGGCTATTTGTAAATAATGCTGTAATGAACATGGTGGTGCAGATATCTCTTTGATATAGTGATTTCATTTCCTTCAAATATATACTCAGAAGTGGAATTGTTGGATCATACAGTAGTTTTAATTTTTATTTTTTGAGGAACCACCATACTCTTTTCCATAGTGGTTGTACCAATTTACATCCACACCAACAGTGCACAAGGATTCCCTTTTCTCAAAATCTTCACCAACACTTATCTCTTGTGTTTTTGATAATAGCCATTATAAAAGATGTGAAGTGATATCTCAATGTGGTTTTGATTTGCATTTCCCTGATGATTAGTGATACTGAGTACCTTTTCATGTACCTGTTCACCATTTGTATTTCTTCTGTTGGAAAAATGTCTATTCAGACCCTCTACTCATTTTTTAATTGGATTTTTTTGGCTAATGCATTGCATACATTCTTTATATATTTTAGATATTAATACTTATTAGAGATATGATTTGCATATATTTTCTCCCATTTTGTAGGTAGCCTTTTCACTTTGTTGATGGTTTCCTTTGCTGTGCAGAAACTTTTTAGTTTGATGTAGTCTCAATTGTTTATTTTTGCTTTTGTTGCCTTTGCTTTGGCTGTCAAATCCAAAACATCATTGCCAAGACTGATGTCAAGGAGCTTATCCCCTACATTTTCAGGACTTAGCTCAAGTCTTTAATCCATTTTGAGTTAATTTCTGCACATGGTGTAAGATAGAGGTCCAGTTTTCCCAATACCACTTCAATTTTTTTCATCAATGTCTTACAGTTTTCAGTACACAGATCTTTCACCTCCTTGGTGAAAGATTTAAATTTATTCCTAGGTATTTTATTCTATGAAATCTTTCATTCTTTTACCATATCCTTAACCTCCTTTCTTATTTGTCATCTTTGTCTCTTGGTGCTGCATTCTAGGTAACATCTTCATTTCTATCATCCAGTTCACCAATTCTTTCTTAAGTTTTATCTAATCTGTTTAACACGTACATGGAGTTGTTAATTTTAGGTACCATCTTTTCATTTCCAGAAGTTACTTTTGACTATTTTTTTAAAAAGCTGAATGGTTTGTTTCAACGTCATCCTGTTTCTTAAGAATTATGTCTTCTATTATGCTTGATTTTTATTTGTGGTATATGAGCATTTCCCTTACTTTTGTGTATCCAGCTATACATCTGAAAGGATTTACGTTATATTTTATCCAACATTTCTAAGTTTTTAGTAGCACACACTGAGTCAGGATATCTTGTTTTACCCATTATTTTTCTCCTCCAAGAATTCTTATTAGTCTCCTATTTTCTATGCCTTTATCTCTTCTCTCACTTTATATTTTTGGTCCATGCTTTGAAATCTTCTGGTCCACTAATTTGAGTGAATAAGGAAAAAAATCATGAGCCAATGGAGAATCTCACCTTTGATTCTACTTGAATCTCAAATGCTCTTTTTAAAAATAAAATTCAAAGGTTCCACCATAGCCTCCACCACTAGTTCTACTTCACTGAATATACAGTTTGATGATTCTGTCTTATCTCCCATCTCTGGCTGCTAGGCCCCTTCAATGAGTTGTTATTTTTCATTTTCACACACTTGTGGTCAGATCTCATGGCTGTGAATTTTACATGATGGGATTCTCACAGGTTTTGTAAGGGAAAGATCCCCCTAAGCACACTGACTTGTATAATGTAAGTCCTGGAGCCAGCATCCTAGCAGTCCAGTAGCCCTATACTTCCACAAGTTCAAGGACAGGGAAGATTCATCCCATCGTTTCAGATACCTCTTGGCCTTCTGGTGGTTGCTTACATAAAGCCATTGTTACTATTCCTCTGAGGTGGGAGGGTGGAGGAGAGGAGAGAGACTGGGAGGCAGAGATCTCTGAGAAAAAAGAATACCCAAGATGTGCTGCTTTCTGGTCTTTACCTTAGGCCTCTAACATAGTTCTTCAGTTGAATGTCATTCCCATAGAAGAGAAAACTCCTCATCAGTTGTCTTGTTTTCTCTGATGGTACGCCAATATAACACCAAGTCTCATTTGTACCTGGTACACATAGGAACCAACATTTGGCTGAAGAGAGCCAAATAGCTTGGAATTGAGAGTAGATGAGAAGGAAACTTCTTTCCAACTGCCATAGTGCCTGAATCCACATCACTACTTTTTGTTAACAGACAATTAGCTCTGACAGAAAAACTGGACTAATTTCAAATAGTCCAAAAAGCAAAGAAGCCATTCGGTTAAACAACTGTCAACATATAACAGGCCTATAAATAACAACAATATACAGCAATTTGATTCATTTAACTACCAACAGTACATTTTATAGTGTGGTTATCTTGGAGAATTCACCCAGAATTGATAATGTTTTAAGTTAAGACATTAGACAATCTTGATTGAGAATTTTTATTTCCGTAGTGAACATTCAATAACATGTGCTTTAAAATTTTTATAGCTAAAATTATCATAGCTGTATTATGGTACAGTACTAGGCCATTTTGATCATCTATTTGAACTATCTGTTAGAATTCTGTTCTGAGGATTACTGTAGTCAGGCCACCTCCATAAAGAAACAGTTTGGCTTTCTACTTAAGCATATATCCAAGTTAGGTTTCTCAATTTTATATCTTTTTGGGGGAAAGTTTTAAGATTTACAGGAAAGTTGAAAAGACAGTACAGAGTTCTCATATACTATTCACCCAGTTGCCTCATGTGTTAACATCTTACCTAACCATGGTACAACTGTCAAAACTAAGAAATCAACATAGGTACAATATGATTAACAAAACTACAGACTTTATTCAGATTTCACCAGTTTTCCTTAACAGCCTCTTTCTATTCAGGATCCAATCTAGAATACCACCTTTCATTTAGTTGTCATATCTCCTTAATCTTCTCTGTTCTCTAGCAGTTCCTTGTTTTTTACGACCATTAACAGTTTTGAAGAGTATTGGTCAAATATTTTTTAGAATGTCCCTCAATTTGGGGAGGTACAAGGCTTTCTCGTAATTAGACTAAGGTTGTTTTTTTTAAGAATACCACAAGATGAAGTGCCCTTCTCATCATATCATATCAGGAAGTACATGATATCAACATGACACATGACTAGTGATGTTAACCTTAATAGTGAAAAACACTGCCGGGTTTCACAATTCTATGGAAGTGAGCCAGTAAGTCCATCTCACACGCAAAGGAAGGAGATTTAAGTTTCATCTTCAGGAGAGGGGAGTAGATTCATATATTATTTGGAACAGATTTCTCAATTTTAGTGATAGATGATAGCTGTCAAACCCATCTCTAGTTCAGCTGACAATTAAAGTGTATGGATTATCTTGCAACCTGTATTCCAAGTACTTGACAGAAATTATAAACTAGGTATTAGAAGGGACCAACCCACGCAGACTTCAGTTTAGCTTCATCCATGGACCCAAGTCAGATTCACTACCAGACAACAATTCCTTCATACACAAACGAGATGCTGAGTTTGGGTGATATCTCAAAAGTTTTAAAGTTTTAAAGATGATTCTCTTAGTTTTTAGGTACATAATCAAACCATCTATAAACAATGACACCTCTTTCCTCTTAGCAATTTTATGTTTTATTTCTGTTTCAAATTTTGAATAACATATTGATAGGAATCATTTAGACTTAACTCTTTGTGTAGTTAAGTAGTTAAGTAAACAATTAATTTCAGTGTTAGCCTCAGTCCTTTTGCTCCATCATTGCTCCAACTGAGAACTCTTCATTTTAACTAATCAGTCACTGATTTTATTCAATCTAACTACATTAGTAATAGAATTAGTAAAAATTTTTCCAAGATTTTAAGCTACTTGTTATTTTTAATATTTCTAGTTTTTTAACAATGTTTTTGTTGAAAAATTGTTTCAATAGGTAACATTCACATGGTTAAAATATTAAAATGACCCACATCCACCTTCATGTCCACCAACTCTCCATTAGGAGCCATTGTTCTATTTTTTTAATGGTGATATTTTATCACTTATTTATTTTTATTTTTTTCAAGATTTTATTTTTCCTTTTTCTCCCCAAAGCCCCCCAGTACATAGTTCTGTATTTTTAATCGTGGGTCCTTCTAGTTGTGACATGTGGGATGCCACCTCAGCATGGCTTGATGAGCGGTGCCATGTCTGCGCCCAGGATTTGAATGGGTGAAAGCCTGGACCACTGAAGCCGATCACATGAACTTAACCACTCGGCCACGGGGCCTGCCCCCAGGAGCCATTGTTCTTGATTTCTTGTCTCTTACGACTTCTATTAGGTATTTCTCACTGCTGATATACAAAGTACTATACTCTTATATTCTCTTTTTTATACAAAAACAACATCCAATACATACCCATCTATTTATTTTTAATCATTTAACAATACAGTTGTGATATCTGTATACAGAGAGTTATCTCATTGGTTTTGTTTTATAACTGCATAGAATTCCATTTAATAAATGAACCATAATTTATTTAACAAGAAATTCAAGATTTTTTTTCTAAGCTTTAGCATCAATAAACAATACAACTATGAATAACTCTAAATAGCTATCATTTCGCGTGTGTACCAATGATGAACTGCTGGGTTGAAAAGTATACGTATTTGTAATTTTGACAAACATTGATCAAAATTAATAAATTGTATTCTACATGGGGTTATACCAATTTATGCTCCAGGTAGCAATGTGTGAGGGTGCTTGCTCTCCCCACAACCTTGCTAACAGAGTATTGATTTTGAGAATTCTGTCAATCTAATATGTGAAAAAATGGCATCTTTAGTTTCAGACTATACTTCCTTTATTACAAGCATAATTCAGCTCCTTTCAAATGTTTATATGTCATGTGTATTTTCCTTTATAAGGTGACCATTCATATCCTTTGCCTATTTTTCTACTGGGTTATCTTGTCAATTTCTAGGGAAAGTTGTAAAAAGTTATCATGTAATATTCCTTTAATTTTCTCAGTTTCTCTGTTAGTTATGGAAATTATCATTTACTTTGTACATTCATATTTTGCCCTTTCCTGAGTTGCTTAATGATGATATCCATTTCTATCATGATTTTTAAAAATCAGCTTTTTAAATGATTTTCTGTCTTCTAAATCAATTCCTACTTTTCTATTTATTAATTACTTCCATTTATTTGGTTATTCTTTTTCTAACTTTTACATTTTAATTCTTTATTTCTGTATTTCATTTTTTATTGACCTACGGTTTGGATATTCACCTAAGCACTTCTTTAACTGTATCCTATAGGTTTTTTGAAGTTGTTTTCTAAAAACTCCGCAATTTCAGTGCACATTTTCTCTTTGACAAAAAAGTTGTTTAATAAATTTTAAATTTCTAGGTAGAAGAATCTTTGGTTTATAATTTTGTTCCTATCTTCTAATTTTACTGCATATTAAAAGACAATCTGTTCCTTTTTTCTTCCGCATTTTGGAATTTTTCTTTGATGCCTTCTACACCAGGTCAAATTTTCATGAATACTCCATGGGCACTTAAAGTTATATTCTTTATTAACATGGTACTGAGTTCAAACTATATTAATCAGATTTACCTTATTATTTAGATTACTTTTCCCCTCAACTTCTTATGAACTGAGGTGAATTAAAGCTTGTTTTAATGTTTTAAACTATTAGTGACTGTCTATTTCTCCTGTAATTTTTATTTCATAAAAGTTTCACCCTTTAATATTATAAAGTATCCTTTCTAATACTGTTTATTGCTTTTTGGCTTATAATTTGTCCAATATTAAGATCATGACTTCTGCTTTTTTTATTTGTATTTGTGGTATACCTTTTCTCATCCTTTTATTTTCAGCCTTTGTAAATCACTTTGCTTTTTTTAGTATGTTTCTTGTATATAGAACTGGGTTTTACTACTGTGATCAATTTTGATTTTTTTTCTTCTAATAGGTGATTTGCAAAAACTTTTACATTTATTTTTTGGCAGATATGTTTGGTGTTAGATATGTCATATTTTATGTTATGCTTCATGATTTTTATAGATTTTTTTAAGACTTCCATTATATGTATTGTCCTTAGTTTTATTCGTATAGTTCTTCAATTATCTTGAAAGCATCACAATTTTGTTGAACTGCTTATCTTTGTAACTGTAAAGGATTAAGATGTCTTTTACGTGTTTAGAAAGAATATTTCCTTACTACGAGCAATAATAAAATCAACATATTTACTCTTAATTTTTCCTCTCTCCTATATCATCAAATTTTAGTCAATAGGCCTATATTTCTAATATTTCATTTGTCAGCTTACATGGATATCCTTTCACTCTTTAGACTTAGTCCACTTTCTTTCTTTCATTAATCCTTTCCCAATTGATTATAATTGTAGCATTTCTACCTTACTAGGGCATATAAAAAGTAAATTCTCATCTGGTACTCTAACCCAAACATTTGCTTTAGTCTTAGTTTTAGTGTTAAATTAATTCAGTGTTTACCAGTAGTCCTTAGCTGTAGTCTGTTCAGGCAATACCAATTGGCTCAACTTCCTCCCCCAGAAATTTTCTCAAAAATTATTCAGAAAAAGCAGTCCCTTCACTGGTTAAAAATTGTTTGGTAGCACATTTTTCACTTAAAAGATACTTTGGCTCCCAGTTTCTTCACTTGAATATCTGTGGTTGTTCTACAGTTTTTGTATTGAAGGTTGCTGTAGAAAAGTCTAAGGCCAGACTCAATTTTTCCCCTTATTTGTGCACTGCTGAACAAAGGATTTTTTACTTATATTTAAATCCAATAGTATACTTTCCTGCTGACCCTTTCAGGAAAATTTTTCCGGGTACACAGTATGCACCCTTTTAAAATGGATGGCAGAATCGTATATGAGGACCTGGCTTATAGTTTTAAATATTTAGTTAGTTAAATCATTTTGCTTTTCTTATTTGGAAACTCCATTTATGCCACTGTTGGAACTTCTGTGCCTTCTATATCAATCATTTTCTCTTAAATCCTCCTTAACTCATATTTTCATCCATACATATTATTTGCTTTGTTTTCATTTTTATCTTCTGTGTATCTTACTATGCTATCCACAGAGTTTATCTTCCTTTGAGCTTCTTCTAATTTCATTTTTATTTGTGTGATAGTTTTTTTCCTCCAGTGTTTTGCAAAAGTTTTATTGGTTCATGATTTAACACTTCGATGTTATCCTACCATTTCTTCCCAGTTCTTGAAATTCTGTTTAGTAGTCGTCCTTCATTAGAAGCAATTCATTTATTTCTTACTTTTTTAACTCATGGTAAAAGTTTTAATCACAATTATTATACTCCATAGTAATATTTTTCCAGCGAGTATTCTTCATCTACTGATTAGCTTTGCTTATCTTTTCGATTTTTCTATATATATTTTTGTGTGTGTGTATGAGGAAGACTGTCACTGAGCTTTTTTGTGTGTATGAGGAAGACTGGCACATCTGTGACAATCTTCCTCTATTTTATGTGAGATGCTGTCACAGCATGGCCTGACAAGCAGTGCTAGGTCTGCACCTGGGATCCGAACCTGTAAACCCTGGGCCACCAAAGTGGAGGGTGTCAACTTAACCACCATGCCACTGGGTCAGCCTCTTCCATGTTTCTACATTTTTAAATGTGTTTTCTTGACAATTTTTAAGAGGTTGCATCTAGGGCTCAAATCTTTTATTATTTTTCTAGACAAGTTCTTTTCCTTTATCAAAGTTGAAAGATCCTTATCTCTTAATATTAAAAGTACATATGCTTCTCTTTCCCAATATTCTATCACCTAGTAGACTCACAGTTCCTCACATATGCGTAAATCTTTTGTACACTCTTGGCTTTGTGGAACTATTCCCAATATCTATAATATCTCTATTCTCCCTTACTTGACTAATGATTAGGTACCAAAATGCAAATAATATCTACTCTTCTACACTATTTAGCATATGAGAGATGTTCTATCTGGATTTTGTGCAGTTTTCACTACTGTTATCAACAAAGTCTTGGTAAACTGCAACATCAAAAAGAATTGGCAATACTGAGGTCCTGAGAGGAACCCCACTTAGCAATACTAAAGGACAATACTACTTTCTTGGGCTCATTATATATATAGAAAATGGATGTAAACAAGAATATTCATGCACTGGAAAACACAGTATGAAAAATACCCATTATACCAGCAGATGATTTTGAAAAGTATTTGAGTTTTGGCCTCTGGGAGAAAAAAAAGAGATATTCTAGGATCTTCAAATCACAAAAGTAACCAATAAGCCTCAGTGTCAGAAAAGAAAACAAATGATAAAATACTGACTTAGCATGTAAACAAAAGAGCAGCTCTCAGGGAGACCTCAATATACATGGTATATTCCCTGTGTCAATAAAGTTTCACTGAAATCATATCCATATGTCTTTTATTTTATTTGATGAAATATTTTATCACATCCTGAAAATGAACAATAATCTTGTCAGCAAGCAAATAGAAATAAACTATATTATTTAAATGTGATTTTGTTCTATAATCTACTATTAACAAAACATTCTTCTATAAAATATTTTTACAACTTTTACCACAGGAAGCTATTATTTTCCACTGTAAGATTATTCCAGTCATATTCATATGTCACATTAGATACAAAACTGGTAAAAATACAATTTCAGTAGATATTTCTACAATTCATTATGAAAATTTCAACTTACTTGTGACCTAAATGCTTCAGAAAGTATCCCAGAACCTTCAGAGCTTGAACCCAAATACTTTCACTTTTTGAAGCCAATAATTTGTAGATTACTCTAAAAAGTATAGAAAGAAATAATCTTTTAAGCACTTATAAATATTAAAAAATATAAGCACTGTATACTTTACCAATAAATTATATATAAAATATAAAATGCTTCTCAGGATTTTAAATTCTTTGGAAAAATTAAAAATCAGCACAATTTTCTTTAAACCTGGCTTTCAAATATATACTCAAAAGGGCAATGTGATTGCTTGTTTATAAGTATTGCCTCCCAGCACACTGAGCAAAAATTCTTAATTTTAAGATACATGCTTACTTAAGCCATATTTCCTCTTTTATTAGAATTGCCTCCAACATTTATACTTGATGACCTTTTTTTCTTTGTTATGGCTACCTGAACCACAGGTAGATACCTGCCCAATTATTTTTCTTTTCTGAAAATCTGGTATGAGATCTAAGAAACAATATTCAGTCTTCGTTGGGCTCTTGAATTAGGAAATTAATCAAAATAGAAACTATAGGACAGCCCTGTTTTTTTCACATAGGTGAGTTTATATACAGAAGGAAGAATAAAGATGATATACAGGATGTGGCAGAGAATGCAAACTTCTTTCCTGATAGCTTTCCAATTGCTGGTTCCTACACTAAAGAGATTTCTATAACAAACACATTATTCTCTTTTTACTTAAATTAGTTTGAGACATTTTCTGTTACTTGGAGCAAAAAAGTCTCTACTAACACATAACCTAACCTAATCTATACAGTCACTTCAAATACTACATAAGAGCAGGGTCACATTTATTATAATATTGACAGATACTCTGGAAATTTTATGCCATTTTTTCCAAAAAATAAAAGTAAATATTTTTCTATAAGGTAGAAGAGGGCAGTAATAACTGTATTCTTTTGCAACTAATTCTAGAATTTAACAAGATTCTCTAAGGGTTGCAGCGGTGACAATATAAAATTAAAACGTGCTTTATTATATTAAATATATTTTTAAAAAAATAAAATGTCATTTTATATGTTGAAGGTGAAGTAATCTAGGCTAAACAAAACCTCGTAATAGAAGATGCAGTATAATTTTCATATCATTTCAGTGACATTAACAAAGGGGAACGAATAACAAAGTTAATGACATCTATTTTATGTTTAATAGTAGCTTATACTATTTAAAAAGAAAATAATATAGTGTTGATATTGCTTCTTTTTTTGCACTACTCTCTGAAGAACAGACTATGAAAGTTATTTCCTTTGGAAGATGATTTTTTTCAAAAGCCTCAAGTTCCTAAATGAATATGCATTGACAGTGAAATCTATTTTCAGAACTTTTAAGGACCAAGATCAGTAACGAAAGAAGACAAGTACAGGAATAGGAAAGTACAAGAATAGGAAGTTTAAGAATAGGAAAGTTATAGATGTCAAAAAAGAAATATTCAGGAAATCATAAGAAAGAACATTCAATGGCAAAAATAATCTTGAGAACTACAGTAAAAGCTCACAGCCTAAAAACATGACCATAGGCAGACATGGAATGAGAAACTCCCACAGAATTCCTATTCTCCAGAAATAACTTTGAGTTGGAGGGAAAGAATAAGATCCACCCTGAATCAAGAGAAATTATAGTTGACATTTGAAACATGAAAACATCTAGGGCCATCACACATCTACACTATGTAGGATCTTATTCACAATTAGACAAGCATTTCTTACAAAACAAGATACAGACACGGGACTGCAATAGAGTATGAATAGGAAAATTATTGACAAATCAGTTAATGAATGCTTACTTGTAATATAATAAGATAGGTGAATCCTAATTCATCTGCTCAAACTTACTATATTCAGCCAGAAAATTATCTAAACTATGTGAGACAAGCAGTTATCTATTCTTTTCTTCAAAGACTTTCAGATATAAAAATACCACATTTTTAGCTATTCAGTTCAGTGTTGTATTATCACAAGGTGTTTCTTAAGTCCAGTTAAAATATTGCCAGAATTAAATTAAGTTTATTCTTTGTGTTTATTTCATACGTATGAATTATAACCAATCAAAATTTTCCCCAGAAAACATTTCATAGAAAACTGTTACCCTTTGGTACCTATTTTCTAGGGTACAGACTTTTAAATGTTTTCTAATAACCCTACTTTTTCTATCTTTTAAGCCAGAGCCTACATACTCCACACTTTTTTGAAGTGGAAACATCGAAGTAGCGAATTTTCCATCTTTGTTTTGAAAATACTGGTCAGAATGTGACATATTCAGCTGGTGTTAACCATGAACAAGCAGGCCTTTGTATTCATTATGCCTAATCAATCCTTTCATATCATACATTTAAAGTACTATTTCAGTCCCCTAAAGATCATACCAAATAGCACTCTCTTTTGTAAGATCGTATTTCCAGTGTGTCAAAATAATGCAGAATTCTATTGCTGCATTTCACAGCAATAACCAATCTAAGGTTGGTATCATCCACAAGGCTGATAAGAATATTTTCAATTAATTCACTTAATTAATCAGTTAAGATAACAAAAATAAAGCAGATACTAGGATCTAAGGTCAAGGATACTAAGTGTTCACTCTAAATATAATTTAAAAAGAATGAGTGTAATTATATTATTATGTTGAACCACATGAAATTGCCATTTTTGGTAAAATTAGTTAAGTATCAGCAGCTTCACACAGTTCAATATCATAGTAAGAAAATATCTGTAGTTGTTAATAATTAAGTATATAATCCTCTAAAGGATCCATAAAAGATGAGCAATCCCATGGACTGTAAACTTATATGTAATAGTGATGTCAGAAGTTGGATATCCATATAGAAATTAAATGATTGCTCCTCTGATTTGAAAAGGAGTCCTTCAAGTGTAGAAAGTTGTTATTTGCTGATACAAATGGCCAAGTAAAAGAAATACTAACAAAATCCCTTGACAGTTATTGACATACTATTTCCAATCTCTTTTTATAACCTGTGGAAGTTCACTGAGTTGCACAGGACATAACCTAGATTCCTTGTTCATTTTAGTAACAGACTCCAGAAAAATAAAGAGAGAGAATCCTTAAGGGGTTAGGTTATAGGTTTAAGCTCATGAGAATGCTAATCAAGAAAATATGCTTCACTTATTTACATAATTACTTTACAATCACCAAAACTAAAGCTAGTTTTCAAATTCTCCTGGTTTGGCCTCTTGCTGCAAACATCTTTCTGTTATTCCCACCGTGACCACCAATGCCCCAGCTCAACATCCCTAACACTGATGAATAAAATAATCTCTCTACTGATCTCACTGGATCAGTACTGTCCCCTTCCAACTCATTTTCTACACTGCTGATTATAAACCTAATAAAACGGAAATCTGAGTAAATCACTTCCCCATTCAAAATTCTTTACCTTTCATCACTAACAGAATATAACCTAAACTTACCATTATATGAACCTTCCAAATCTGGCCACTATCTAGCTCTAGAGCCTAAACTCATATAATTTTCTTGTGCTCTCTTTTGCTGAAATACACCATGCTTTTTCTTGTCTTCTTGCAAAAAAATTTGCTCTTCCCACTACCTGAAATATCTTTACAATAGCAACAACAATTTAATTACTCTTGTTGAGATCTGAGACCCATTTTTTATACACTACATGTTTCCTTGAATACTAGAAGATTAATAGCAGCTCTGTCCATTTATTCCCTTATGTATAAGATTTTGCTATATTTATTCAAAAGTGCATAAAATAGAGGTTATTGTAGGAAGCACAATTGTACTCAATTAAAGTCTATTAATAATACTAATATTATAATCATACCTTATTCCATTTCTTTGATCAAATGCTGGTATCATTGAGGCTGGGTGTTCTGACATTAAAGCCACTAGTAACTGTAACACATCATGAATATTTTCATCCTGCATAATAAGGACCACCAATATTTATTTAGTTAAAATTTTACTCTAATGCTTTGAATAAAATAATTAAAATAGAAGACCCAAACCATGTCCTACCTCATGCATTGTAAGTAGATAATTTAATATACTCTGAAGTTCATCTTCCTTGACCCCTCGATCCTAATTTAAAAAAAAATTATTACTTAATTTAAATCTAAGATTAAAGCTTTAATATTAAGACAGGCATCAAAATGATCATTTAAAAGAAAATAAGAACTTAAAAGTAGTGATATTTTAATTAAAATATCTAACTACTTCATAATTCACAGGCTGTATTACTTCAAGTTAAATAAATATTTAGAAAATTGTATCTATTCTTTTCAAGTTGCTAATATATGATTGATCTTTACTATCAAAAGTTAGTATATTTTGATCATCTAAATGCATTTATATCACTATTTTCTAACCATTTATTCTTTTCTTAAAGTAATGCAAATTACCGCAAGATTACAATACCAATTGCTATGTATTTTACCTTTGTTTTCCATTTGTCTTTATCTGAATCTTTTAAAAATCCTACTTTGATAAAATACGTAATGTAAGCCTTCTTATACAAGAACACAGATCATTTTATAGAGTAAAATCTTTACGCTCAATTCTTATGCATATGTTCCTTGTCCACTTCTGTTATATCCTTTAGTGTGGACAATCACAAAGAGTATTTAATAAACAATGAAGTTCAACAAAAGTTAATACTAAGATTTACAGAATTTTGAAAGCAATTCATGAATTAAAGGTAGTTACTACTAATTTTACAACAATGATTTTAAACTATGCCAAAAATTTCTTCTCAACTAATATATTTCAATTTTGAATTATGTAAAATTCTTTTACCTTTAGTATGAGCTGTTTCAGAAAAAGTAGCATAAATGCCCGTAGTGATATAATTTCCTTTTGTGATGGCCGGGGACCATCTAGAATAAAACAGAAAACGAGAGGAAAAAAATGGGGGAAAAAAATCCTCATGAGATTCAATAAGCTTAATGAAATTATGTTGGGATACTATGGAATTCTTTAAATTATATTTATTATAATTACAGTATTTATTAGTATTAATGCTATATAATTTCAATAATATCAAAGAAACTAAATATTAATTTTCACATTTTTGGCAATTTCAAATTATTCAGTAAACATCAAATTTGGAAGAAAGAATTACTTTTTAAAAAACTATAATATATTACTATCCATTGATAAATGTACAATCAAGTATTTATATGGATACTTTTCCCTACATTTATTAACTTTGTAGTTCCCTTTTCCCCCTCAAATCCAAGTTTTCCCAATATTTCTTCCATGCTCATATTAAATTTGTCTTCATTTAAAGGTCATCTTCATTTCCACCCCATATATTATATAATAAAGCACAGAAAGGTGACACTCTATTGTAATTACTTGTTTTGCAGCTTTTTTGTTCCACGTTACTTCTACATACCAAATACGTATTATAGTGAACTCTGAATAAATGCTTCTGAGTCATTAAATGAACAAAGTATAATATATATCCAATCCATCATAACATCTGAATTTCAAAGAAATTAACTGAAAATATTTAATTATCAATAACAATGAGAATATGCAGTGATATATGTAATAAATATGATACACAATAATGAAACTATACCTTTAAAAATGTAACTAGAACCACGAAAGTCTTTAAACATCAAGACTTTCTTGAAGCAACCAGGATTTATACAGCTTCTCTACAAATTTTAAAACTACAATCCCATTATGTATAATTTATAACAGCTGCTTAATAACTCAACAATATTCACATGCAGATTACTACATCTCAAAACAAATTATCACTCAAACAATCCATTTCATCTACTCTTGAGAATGAAATCTTTTTCCTATTTTCCAGACTCTGCCCTCCACATTTTTTGCTCCACTCCTGTTAAAAGTGTACAAAGTACCCTTTCCCTCCATACCAACAGTTGGTATTAGGTTTTTAAAATCTTTTTCATTGTGAAATATAGCACACATTACAGAAGATAAAATGTGTGACTTAATGAATTATAAAATAAACACCTGTATAACCACTTTTTAGGTCAAGAAACTGAATATTGACAGCAGGCTGGCAGGGAAACCCATCAACCACTGGTGTGCAGGTAAAGGAACTGCACAGAGTAGAAGGGTGAGGTCCTGATTCATATCATTTGCAGATTTCTGATTTCTTTTACATAAATTCTCCCACCATAAGTGATTTCAAGTTCAAGCTACCAGTGGTTTAACAACCAGCTCATAACATCTCTGAATACTTAATAATTGGTTGTGGTACCAGCCTACTCCAGCATACTAAAGCCCTCACCCTACCCAGTCCTCATCTGTGAGCCACATTCCCCATCCTGATGGTATCCCCGACTCCATCCCAGTAGAGATGGCCATTATCTTAGACATAACTTCTTTACTATTATTTATAATTCTGCCATCACTTAATTAAATTAGAAAAGTTTTATACTATCTTTGTGCATCAGTTTTTTCTTTTATTATTAGGATGAGGATAATAATAGGGCTTATGTCATCAGATGTTTTGTGAGGATTAAATGAATTAATATATGCAAAGGAATGAGAATAGTGCCTGGTACATTTTAATTGTAAGCAGTCAGTAAATGTCATCTATAATTACTATTGTCATATACTGCACAATGTAAACAGCATGTTGCAGAAAAACATATACCCATGTGTGAGTTTTGTGTATATGTATGATATGAACCCATATTTTACAAAATAAAACAAATAGATTTATCTTAAAAACATAAAACTGAGTGACAAAACAAATCACAAATGATACCATTATGTAAAATACAGAAGCTAAACAATCAACTATTTAGGAATACATACATAAATAGCAAAGGAGTAAAGTATAATAAAAAATAATAAGCCCTCAAGTAAAGAAAACGCGTAATAAACATAAAATTGAGGACGGGGTTATCTCTATGAATCGGAATGGGAGAAAGACGTGACCAAAGATAGGCACGCACAGGATTACGGTAATGTTCTATTGCTTAAACTTAGTGATGTTTATAAAAGGTTCATTATACATTTACATGTATAATACCATTTTCTGTTTCTGATGTATTCAAAAGAAATCTTTGAAACACCTATAACATGAAGCACCTATGTATATGAATGTGAAAGTACGTGTTTGCATGAACAGAGAAAAAGAGGTGGAAAAATATACAAGACTAGTAATTCTGGCTATATGGCAGAGCATTAACATTTTTTATTATTATTATTTTATTGAGGTCATAATGGTTTATAACATTGAGAAATTTCAGAACATTACTATTTATCAGTAATTGGTATAGACTGCATCGTGCTCACCATCAACAGTCTAATTTTTATCTGTCACCATATAATGTGCCCCTTTACTCCTTTCACCCACTCCCCCAACTGCCTTCCCCTCTGGTAACCACTAATCTATTCTCTTTGTCCATGTGTTTGTTTATCTTCCACATGAGTGAAATCATGTTATGTTTGCCTTTCTCTGTCTGGCTTATTTTGCTTAACATCATACCCTCAAGGTCCATCCATGTTGTTGCAAATGGGATGATTTTGTCTGTTTTTACGGCTGAGTAGTATTCCATTGTATATACATACACCACATTTTCTTTATCCATTCCTCAGTTGATGCGCACTTGGGTTTCTTCCACATCTTGCTTATCATGAATAACACTGCAATGAACACAGTAGTGCATAAGACAATTTGAATTGTTGATATCAAGTTTTTGGATAAATACCCAGTAGCGGGATAGCTGGGTAATATGGTATTTCTACTTTTAATTTTTTGAGAAATCTCCATACTGTTTTCCACAGTGGCTGCACTAGCTTGCATTCCCAACAGCAGTCTATCAGGGGTGCCTTTTCTTTAGATCCTCTCCAACATTTGTTATTTTTTGTCTTCGTAATCATAGCCATTCTAACAGATGTACGGTGATATCTTATTGTAGTTTTGACTTGCATTTCCCTAATGATTAGTGATGTTGAACATCTTTTCATGTGCCTGTTGGCCACCTGTATGTCTTCTTTGGAAAATGTCAGTTCATATCCTCTGCCTATTTTTTGATCAGGTAGATGCTTTTTTGCTGTTGAGTTCTTCATATACTTTGGAGATTAACCCCTTGTCAGAGATATGATTTGCAAATATATTCTCCCAGTTGGTGGGTTGTCTCTTCATTTTGTTCACCATTTCCTTTGCCTTGCAGAAGCTCTTTAGTCTGATGTAATCCCATTTATTTATTTTTTCTTTTGTTTCCCATGCTTGAGTGGACATGTTATTCGAAAACACGCTGCTAAGACCAATGTCAAACATTGTAATGCCTATATTTTCTTCTAGGAATTTTATGGTTTCAGGTCTTACATTCAAGTCTTTAATTCATTTTGAGTTAATTTTTGTGTATGTTGTAAAATAATGGTCTACTTTCATTCTTTCGCATGTGGCTGTTCATTTTTCCCAACACCATTTATTGAAGAAACTTTCCATTCTCCATTGTATGTTTTTGGCTCCTTTGTTGAAGATTAGCTGTCCATAGATGTGTGGTTTTATTTCTGGGCTTTCAATTCCGTTCCATTGATCTGCATGTCTGTTTTTGTACTAGTACCATACTGTTTTGATTACTATGGGTTTGTAGTATATTTTGAAGTCAGGGATTGTGATGCCTCCAGCTTTGTTCTTTGTTCTCAGGATTGCTTTTGCTATTTGAGGTCTTTTGTTGTTCCATATAAATTCTGGGATTCTTTGTTCTATTTCCATGAAGAAAGTCATTGGGATTTTGATTGGGATTGCACTGGATCTGTAGATTGCTTTGGGCAATATGGACATTTTAACTACATTTATTTTACCAATCCATGTGCATGGAATATCCTTCCATTTCTTTATGTTATCCTCGATTTCTTTCAATGTCTTATAGTCTTCAGTGTATAGATATTTCACCTCCTTGTTTACATTTGTTCCTAGATATTTTATTCTATTTGTTGCGACTGTAAATGGGATTGTATCCTTGAGTTCTCTTTCTGTTAGTTTGCTATTACGGTATAGAAATGCAATTGATTATTATAAGTTGATTCTGCACACTGCCACTTTGTTGTACTTGATTATTTCTAATAGTTTTCTGATGAACTCTTTAGGGTTTTCTATATATAGAATCAATTTGTATGAAAACAGTGAGAGTTTCACTTCTTCATTGCCTATGTGGGCTCCCTGTGAATTTGGATATGTTACATTTCTTTTTCTTGCCTAATTGCTCTAGCCAAAACTGCCAGTACTATGTTGAATAAGAGAGGTGAGAGTGGGCACACTTGTCTTGTTCCTGTTCTCAGAGAGATGGCTCTTAGTTTTTCACCATTGTGTGTGATGTTGGCTGCAGGTTTGTCATACATGGGCTTTATTATGTTGAGGTACTCTCCTTCTGTACTCATTTTGCTGCAAGTCTTTATCATAAATGGATGTTGGAGCTTGCCAAACACTTTCTCTGCATCTACTGAGATGATCATGTTATTTTTATTCCTCATGTTGATTGATTTATGGATGTTGAACCATCCCTGTATCCCTAGTATAAATCCCACTTGATCATGGTGTATGATCCTCTTAATGTATTGTTGAATTCAATTTCCCAACATTTTGTTGAGGATTTTTGCATCTATGTTCATCAGCAATATTGGTCTATAACTTTTCTTCTTTGTGTTGACTTTGTCAGGTTTTAGGATCAGGGTGATGTTGGCCTCACAGAATGAGTTAGGAAGCAATCCATCTCTTTCAATTTTTTGGAATAGTTTGAGAAGGATAGATAATAAATCTTCTTTGAACCTTTGCTAGAATTCTCCAGAGAAGCCATCTGGTCCTGGACTTTTGTTTTTGGAGAGGTTTTTGATTACTGTCTCAATCTCTTTACTTGGGACTGGTCTATTCAGATTCTCCAATGCTTCTTAATTCAGTTTTGGGAGGCTGTATGATTCTAAGAATTTATGTACTTCTTCTAGGTTATCCAATTTGTTGGCATATAGTTTTCCATAGTATTCTCTTATAATCCTCTGCATTTCTGTTATATCCATTATAATTTCTCCTCTGTCATTTCTAATCTTATTTATTTGAAACTTTCTCTTTTTTTCTTACTGAGTCTGGCTAAAGGGTTTGTCAATTGTGTTTATCTTCTCAAAGAACCAGCTCTTTGTTTCATTGATCCTTTCTAGCATTTTTTTGTTTCAATTTCATTTATTTCCACTCTAATTTCTATTATTTACCTCCTTCTACTGACTTTGGGCTCTGTTTGTTTTTTGCTTCTGTTAGGTGTAGTTTAAGATTACTCTTTGATACTTTTCTTGTTTTTTGAGGTGGGCCTGTATTGCTATGAATTTCTCTCTTAGAATCGCTTTTGCTGCATCCCATAAGAGTAGTATGATTTACTTCCATTTTAATTTGTCTCCAGACATTTTTTAATTTCTCCTTTGATTTTTTGATTGATCCAATGGTTGTTCAGTAGCATGTTGTTTAGTCTCCACATATTTGTCACTTTCCATGCTTTTTTCTTATAGTGGATTTCTAGTTTCCTAGCATTATGGTGAGAAAAGATGCTTGATATGATTTGAATCTTCTTAGATTTATTGAGGCTTGCCTTGTTTCCCACTATATGGTCTATCTTTGAGAATGGTCCATGTGCACTTGAGAAGATTATGTATGCTGTTGGTTTTTGATGGAGTGTTCTATATATATATCTATTAAGTCCATCTAGTCTAATTTTTCATTTACTTCCATTATTTCCTTGTTGACTTTCTGTCTGTATGATCTATCCATTGATCTAAGTGGGGTGTTGAGGTCCCCTACTATTATTGTGTTGCTGTTAATTTCTGCCTTTAATAGGTCTGTTAATAGTTGCCTTATGTACTTTGGCACTCCTGTGTTAGGGGTATACATATTCATAAGTGTTATGTCCTCTGGGTCGAATGTCACTTTTATCATTACATACTTCCCCTCTTTCTCTTTCATTGTCATTTTTATCTTGAAATCTGCTTGGTCTGAATAAGTATGGCAACACCTGCATTCTTTTGTTTGCTATTCCTTGGAGTATCATCTTTCATCCCTTCACTCTGAGCCTGTTTGTTTCTAGAGCTATGATGTGTTTCCTGTAGACAGCATATTGTTGGGTCTTGCTTTTTAATCCATCCAGCCACTCTGTGTCTTTTGAATGGAGAATTCAATCCATTTACGTGTAGAGTATTGATATACGAGGGCTTAATATTGCCATTTTATTTCTTGTTTTCTGGTTGTTCTATATTTCCCTTGTTTCTCTTCCTGTGCATTTCTGACTGCCATTTTAGTTTGGTGATTTTCTATGATGGCTTTTTCACTTTTATCTTTTTTCATCACTTGCATCTCTGTTCTGATTTTTTGTTTAGTGGTTACTATGAGGTTTGCGTAAAAAGATATCATAGATGAGATAGCCCATTTTCTGATAGCCTCTTATCTCCATCAGCCTAAGTAGATTCCATCTCTGTCCTCTTTTTCGTCTAAGTTGTTGTCACAAATTATTCTGTTTTGTGTTGTGAGTTTGTGATTAAACTGAAGTTTCTACACTTATCTTTGATGCTTTCCTTCTCTCTATCTTTAACGTTATAATTAAGTGGTTGCTAACCTGTTCTAACAGAGAGTTGCAATTTTCTGATTTTCTCTATTTCTCTCCTTGCTCAAGGCTTTGTAAACCTTTTCCTTTTTAATCTGGTATGAGGGCATTCTTGATCATTTCTTTTAGGGTGGGGTCTCATGGTGAAGAACTCCCTCAGCTTTTGTTCATTTGGGAAAGTTTTTTTCTCCATCATTTTGAAGGATAGTTTTGCTGGATAGAGACTCTTGCCTGAAAGTCTTTGTCTTTCAGTATTTTGAATATATCATTCCACTCTCAGGTGGCCTATAAGGTTTCTGCTGAGAAGTCTACTGAAAGCTTGATAGAGTTTCCTTTGTAGATTCCCTTCTGTCTTGCTGCCTTTAATATTTTTTCTTTGTCATTGACTTTTGCCAGTTTAACTAACATATGCCTTGGAGAAGGTCTTCTTGCATTTTTGAAATTATGTGTTTTATTGGCTTCATTTACTTGTAATTCCAGTTCATTCTCTAGGTTTGGGAAAGTTCTCAGCTAGTATTTCTTGAAGAAGCTCTCTGCACCTTTCTCCCTCTAGAATATGTATAATCTTTATGTTACATTTCCTAACTGTGTTGGATATTTCTCAGAGAATTTATTTTCTTTTTTAGTCTTAGTTCTCTCTCCTCTTCCACCTGAAGCATTTCTATATTTCTGTCCTCTAAATTACTAATTCTGTCCTCCAAATGTCAGTTCTGTTTTGTATGGTTTCCAGATTGATTTTTATCTTATTAATTGTGCTCTTCATCTCCAGCACTTCTGTTTGTTTTTTTTTTTAGAGTTTCAATCTCTTTTAAGAAGAATACCTTCTGCTCATTAATTTTATTCCCGAGTTCATTTAACAGTTTTTCTTAGTTTTCTTGTTAACTCTTTGAGTTTCTTGATGATGATTATTTTGAATTATCTGTCATTTAGATTGCAAATTTCTGTGACTTCAGGATTGCTTTCTGTCTTGTCATTTTCCTTCTGGTCTGAAGTGTTAATGTATTTCATCATGGTGTTCGATGAAGTGGACCTTTGCTGGTGCATAGTGGTTGGTTGTATCAGGTCACAGATTCCACCTGCCACCACTGGGGTGGCAGAAGCTGTGTTTTCTGAATTCACCATGTCTGCTGGAAGTTGTGCTGATAGGGCTGGTCTGCATTTACCTGCTGGCTACCATGCTTGGCGGGTCACATGCACAGGCACAGCTGTACTCTGGTGTAGATCCACTGCTCTGGTCAACTGGCCAAGCTGGTGCACCAGGCAGGGGGAGGCAGTGGGGAGTGGAGGTGCTTTCTTTCACGTCCAAGTATGCTCAGCACTCACTGCTGGCCTGCCTGGGCTGCTGGGTTTGGTGGGAGTATCTATGTGGAGGCTGAGCCACCTCATTGTGGAGCTTTCCTGTGGGCTAGGAACCAACTCCAAAAGTGAAAGCATTCCTGCAGAGTCCCATCTATTCCCCTGTCTCCTGTTAGAGTTGTGTGACAGCCTCTGTGTGAGATCCCACACCCTAGATCACTGCCATTTGGAGTGGGAGGAGATCCTCTCACCTCCTTCCAGTCCTTCCCAGGGATCCAGTACCCCCACCTTCAGACATTTGGCTGTGTTGATCTCTCAGACGTCCTATTGTGCTGTGTTGATGTCCTTGTTGGTTAATGAATATCCTTTTGGTTGTATCTTCAGGGGACAGACTAAAGGAACAGCATCAGCCATGAAGCTGGTGATAAAAGTCTTTGGGAGAGTATTAACTTTTTATTCATAAACCTTTAAATTATCTCACTTGCTACCAAGGTCATGTATTATTATGATATTTTTAATATAAATAAATGTTTTTACAGTGAACTATCTGTAATAATTAAGAGGCAAAAGTGTTAACTCAGACTCAAAGCAAAAAGATCCTACTTTTCTAGGTGAGTGATGACACATGAATAATACTTCTTTGAAAAGCTAGTGTAGTAGCTCAAATTATCTTTAGAGTGTCCCTAAAAGAAAGTATTTGAGTTCAAAATGATATGAAAAAAATGTTGTAATTTAGAAAACTATATATTTCAGAACCTCACATTCCACTAAATAACAAAATTAATTTCAGATCAATTAAAAAGTGCAATTAAGGGGTCTGCCTGGTGGCATAGCCATTAAGTTCACAGGCTCTGCTTCAGTGACCTGGGGCTCACCAGTTCACATCCCGGGTGCGGACCTATGCACCAGTTATCAAGCCATGCTCTGGCAGGCGCCCCATCTATAAAATAGAGGAAGATGGGCATAGATGTTAGCTCAGGGCCAATGTTCCTCAGCAAAAAGAGGAGGACTGCTGGCAGATGTTAGCTCAGGGCTAATCTTCCTCAAAAAAAATAAGGAAAGAAATTTCAATTAAAAAGAGTTAAAAAGAAGAAATTAATAAAAATATAGATTAAAAAGAATAAATTAAACCATAGATAAAAAGAAACAATAAGTCCTTGGGATGCAATGTATAGCATGGTGACTATAGTTAATAATACTGTATTGCATATTTGAAAGTTGCTAAGAGAGTAAATCTTAAAATCTCATCACAATAAAAAATTTTTTTAGCTATGTATGGTGAACATATACAAATATCAAATCATATATTATACCTGAAACTAATATAATGTTATATGTCAATTATAGCTCAAAGACAGAAAAAGTTAAAAAAAAATTCTTGAATAAAGCGTGCAATTCACTGAAGGAAAAAAAAGGAAAAGAAATACTCTTCTACTTTCCTTTGACTATTCTTGACTATGTCTTTAGATCAGTTGAGACATATGCAAATACATATATATATCTATATATAAACCTACAGTTCCTAATCTGTCTAACAAGAATGCCTAGATGCAATGTCACCCAAAAAGCAATGAGCACAAGATGTACATCTAACACCCAGATCTTTGCTTCTAAAAACCATATCTACCAAAACAAACCAGGACTCCTTGGAGAAGTGGGTGATTCCAGGACTGGGATAAGGAAAGTATAAAATGAACCAAAAACATCTTGCGCCAGAAAGCAAGGAAATAGTACAAAATTACAGACATTTGTCTTAAAGACCTAAGAACTCATATAAAGGGGCTCTAATAGCCAAACCTGAGATAACTTGAACATCAAAATAAATAATGATGACAACTCATGTAATAGCCTTTGGGTTAAATCCATCAAGCCACCTGTTTCACTGGAAGATATCACACCCAAACATTTAAGTATGTCTACGGCTGTTTTTGCCATTCAACAGCAGAACTGACTACTTGCAATAGAGACCTTATCATTCACTAAGCCTAAAATATTTACTGTTTGGTCCTTCACAGAGAAATTGTGTCAAGTGATTATATAACACACTCAATGAGACAGGAATACATGAAATTCATACTGATATAAAAAATGGAATAAATGGATGAGAAAAACAAGTTTTTCCTCAAAGTAAAATTCAAACGAATAAACATCTTAGAAAATATGGTGACTTGCCAGCCTTTACAGTAAAGATCAATTCTGAGAGGAGTCATCAATGAACTAAAACCAGTGGGTGAAAGTTCGCTGAAAAACAAGATATTTACGTAGTCTCAATGTATTTCTCCATCAAATACTTATTATTATGAAAGAGAAAGTAGAAATTTTACAATAAAGAATGTGGGCAGGCACCACCTTAACCAAATAATCAAAGTTAACCTCACTACTAAGACAACTCAACATCGTGTGCCTTCTGACATGATAACAATAAGACAGAACTGGCATGACTACCATATGACTCCTTCCAAAATGACAAACCTGAATCACATGAGTAAATATCAACCAAATCCAAATTAAGGGATATTCTAGAAAGTAACTGCCTGTATTCTTCAAAAATGTCAAGGTCATGTAAGACATGGAAATATTAAAAGAATGATTCTACATTGAAGAACATTAAAGTAACAAGGCAACTAAATGCAATACATGATCTTTGACTGGGATTCAGGGAAAAAAGAAAGGTTTGGGGTTTCTTTTCCCTAAGAAGATATCATTGGGATAATTGGTTAAGTTTGAAAGTGATCTTTGGATTAGATGATAGTACTATATTAATGTTAATTATCTGATTTTAATGGTTGCCATTAGTCACCTAAGAGAGTGCCCTTACATTTTAGAAAATAAACAGTAAAGTATCTAGGAGTAATAGGGCATCATATCTACAATTTATTCTCAATTGATTCAGAAAAATATGCACATGTATATGTGTGTTTATATTTACATAAAAATAGAATGGTAAAGTCTATGAGGTAAAATACAAAATATTGGGAAATATGGTTGGGGTATATGAGAATTCTTTGTACAATTCTTGCAACTTTTCCATAAATTAGAAATTAATTTTTGAAGCAGAAATGAATATGTGTAAATGTATGATTTGCCTAGAGTGCACTCTAACAGAGTGTAGTATTTAAAAACAAGGGCTCTGAGAGATAGACATGACCCAGGTTTTAGATCTGCCTCTTTGTATCAACTCAAAGATTCCTAATCTGCAAAATGAGAGTGATATTAACAACCTAGTTATATATAGATATAGTCCTATGTGTACATGTAAATATGTCTATATAATTACATTACATAAAAATGATTCAACAAAACTAACATGTAAAGTGCTTTGTATGGATTCCAACTCATGATGAGTATGCAATAAATTTTAGGCATTGCAAGTTTAAAAGCAATGGAAAAAGCCATATATGACAGAATAAGAGATCTGAGTACAAACAACACAATTTTCAGAGTCCCACCAATAAAATAAAAGTCATAAAAGCTAATAAATGAACATTTAAAAAATGAAATGCTATTTTTCCTATCAAAAAGATTTTTACAAAATGATAATTTTCAAAGCTACTGTGAGTATGCTGAAAAAAAGCACCTTAACATACTATTGATGAAAGTGTAAACTAGTGCAATATTTCTGAAAAAATGGACAGTATTTATCATGAGACCCCTTGTCAGTAATTCTAAACAAATCAACGATGGAGGTGAGTGAATATATATAAAGGAATAGATCACTGTATTATTTACAGAATCAAAACTTTAGAAACAAGGAAATGGTATATCTTCTTAGATTACCATGTAAGCTAAGAAAAAAACAAAAGAAAAAACTTTAAAGAAACACAATTCTGTAAAAGAGTTTAAATATTTTACATAATTATGAACTGAGAAATAGTGGAAGAAGACACACCATACTTGTAACAGTAATTATTCCTCGGATTTGGGTTATGAATAACTTTTTTCTTCTATTATTTTCTGAGTATGAATTTTTATATAATTAGGAAAATTGGCAATATTTTTAAAACATAATGCAGTGAAGAATTAGTTTCTACTACACTTGGAATAAATGGTGAAGTTTGGGGAAAAAAATAAAGAAAAGCGACAATTTCAAAACAACTATATAAAACACAGAGGCCATGACCAATGTCATTCATCTATGGGTTTTTTTTTCGGGGGTGGGGGGGAAGACTGGCCCTGAGCTGACACCTGTGCCCATCTTCCTCTATTTTATATGTGGGATGCCTCCCACAGCATGGCTGGATGAGTGGTCCATACGTTCGTGCCAGGGATCCGAACTGGTGAACTCAGGCCACTGAAGCAGAGTGTGTGAACTTAACCACTATGCCACAGGGACAGTCCCTCATTCACCTGTTTTGAATATTATGAATATATCTTGCTGAATCACAACAAGCATTGAGGCTAAAAGGTAAAATATTATTTATTTCTACCTCCCTTTATTACAAAAATAACTTAATGCTTCAAAGCTATAAACTTCTCCCTTACCATGAAAATTTCTCAATATAGTGGTATACTATATAAGAAAGACAATAGTTCAGTGATAATTTCATAACCACGCACGTCTGTTCACCATAATAGTACTCAGTATATAGGACAATCATAGTACAGTGTAACATAGTGGGAGTGCTGTACTTACCTAATCCCTTAGGTGTAATGCCACTACTGTCAGCGGGATTAATGACCCAGTAGTAATATTTTAATGTGTGCATTAGCTGTAATACTGTTCCTACTCTGCGTATGGTGGTGTAAATGGTAGCAGTTCCAATAAACTCAGCAGACAAGTAAGTGTATAGGGAAAGCTGAACCTAACACAAAATATTAACAGAGCATTAAAATAAATTTAAAATGCCTCAAGTGCTTATATCATAAATACACATTCTATTCTAATTTAAATGCAAATTATTAAAGGCCAAGAAAAGACTATTTATTGTGGTTAAAAATAACTAGTTATTAAATATTATTTATATTTTAAAAGGAAAATAACCTGCAATCAAGACATTCTAATAACATTTATTTTAATAAAGGTTATCTAATACCTATTAACAATGAAATAATTTTAAATGATTCAATAATTCTATTGAAAGAATCTGATATGAAGATCAAATTACTTAAAAATCAAACAAAGTCCATAATCAAAGTACATTTCAGCAGCTCAGAGGAAGAGAATTAATATCAGTCAGCTATATCATATTTGGAAAAAAAATATATTGTTGTCATACATCCGAAAAGTTCTTGTAATTTCACATTTTTTTAACCTATTGCCACAGTATCAGAATCTAACCATGTAAGCATAGAGATGACAAGTTTACACACCTTATTTAAACTTCAGGTTTGAGTTTAGCACAATTAACATGATAAGCCATAATAAAAATTAGAACTTAAACATCATTTAATCAAAGTTATGCGGAAGATTGAAAATTGTAAAAGGCAGCTCAAATTCATGAAAAATATTCATCATTATTTATTTCCACTAGCCTATAACAGAACTAAATTCAAGAATTTAAAATAATAAAAATTTAGTTTGACATCTAGAAAAAAATGCCTTCCTTGTATATTGTAAATGTTACTTTACTGCCTTTTTCTCCAAATTTTTATTTTGAAAAATATCAAACAAAAAATTACATGAATATCATAATAGAAGTACCAATTGTTAATAGTTTTCCACATTTGCTTTATTTCTCTCTTTGATATTATAGATATATAAATATATTGGTTAAACGTATGAAAGTAAGTTGCTGGTATTCAGACACTTCACCACTAAGTATTTCAGCATAAACCTTCTAAGAACAAGGACATTCTCCTACACAGATCATAATACCATTCCCCCACTCAATAAAATTTATATGACACTAGTGTCTAATTTAAGGTTCATATTCAACATTTCTCACTTGTCCCAATAATTTTTGACAGTGTAAAAAGCACCTCCTACTTTATTATCTATTTATTAACATTATCTATGAAGACCATTTAACAAAATCTTTAATTTTGATATCATCAAATACATTAATTTTCCTCCCTAAGGAGAAAAGTTTTGAAGGTCTTATTTAAGAAGTTTTTGGCTATCCCCAAATTGCAAAGGTATCCTTCAACAATTTCTCCTGTTAGTTTTATAGTTTTACCTTTCAAATTTAAGTCAAATCTAAGTGTGGTTCACCCTTGTGAAGGGTAAGAAGTAGGGCTTCAACTTTTCTTTTTTCCCACAATCATTACCATTATCTAGTTCCAGAACTTTCTCATCACTCCAAAAGGCAGCTTCATTTTTAACTATAGTTTATTTCAATATTTACATATTTAATATTTTGATTTCTGATACTGCATAGTACAACTTCTTTGGACTGACTATAAAATAAGCTGAGAAATCCAAATATTTTCTACTAGATAGTTTAGATTCAATAACTATAATATTACATTGAAATAAAATAAATGACAATAAAAATGTATACCTTTGCAGGTGTATGTATCCAGATGGCTGGGTTGAATAAAATGTGATCACAAAGCTGCTTCAGCAAAGGTGCCCCATGAGATAATCCATCAAGGTACTTTGCGAAGGATAAAAACTGCTCCAGGACAGCTCTAGTTATATGAACTCGTGATGACTAAAGAAAAATGAAACAGAAATTCAAGCTAAAAATATACAGATTAGCAAATGGTAAAATCACTGACTGAGAATAAGTACATACGAATTTTTCATATGCTATCTCTAATACCATAAATATAAAATATATTTTAATTATTTCCTCTGCTATTCAAAATTTAATTATATTTAGAAACCTAGAATTTTAAGATAATTCTCTAATCAACAGTTTGTTATCTAAAGTCTTTTCCAGGACAACTGCAGATAAATAACAGGCTAAATAATGCCACTCTCAACTAAAGCTGAAGAAATAAATTATGAATAAGAATGGTTTCATTCCAGTTTTGTAGTAATTTACTAACAAGAAGAGACCTTAGACAAAGAAAATTAAAATGGAGTACAATTACTGTCATGAGAATATACACACATACAAAGATGTTCGGAAAAAGAAGTGCTTTCACTAGCTTCAAACCAAAGTGAAAAGAAATTGACGCTACCATTCTGCTGCATCTTTTCTTTCAAAAAGTCAAAAATGAGTTGCAGAATGACAAATGGAATATATCTGGCTTAGCATAAACCTTTCTGACCTATCCACAGTATTTGAAAAGCAGATCTCACTTTCCTGGAAATACTATCCTCAGGTGGCTTTCATGACCCTCAGATTACTCCTTAGTGTTCTTTGCTTAAAAGAATGCAAACAGCTGAAGATTACTCTCTTCAGAATTACTCTCTGCCTGGATGATATTTTATGCTTCCACAGCTTCATATAACATTATCCCTATTCTGAGTACTCCCATCAAGAATTTTCAACTGCCATTACAAATACATAACCTATTACCAATGGTATTTAGGTAAAGGATAGACCTTCCAAAATTCAAACCAAACCTTAAAGCCGCACTTCCCATACAGTAGCCAGCCACTAGCCATATGTGGCTACTGAGCCCCTGAAATGTGGCCAGTCCTAAGTGATATGTGCTGTAAGTATGCACACACTGGATTTTCAAAGTTTAGAATGGAAAAAATAATGCAAAATATCTATTCCTTTTTTTAATTGAGTATATGTTGAACTGATAATATTTTGGATATACTAGTTTAAATAAAATACACTATTAAGATTAATTTCACCTACTCCTTTTTACTAGAAAATTTTAAATAGCATATAAGGCTTGCATTGTATTTTAATTGGACACTGCTACCCTAGAGTATAATTTCAGATGAAAATATTATAGAGGAAATGCTGTTCATAAAAGGTAATAATTCAAACTCAAATGTCAAAAAATACATCTTCCTACACAAATCCTTTCTTCCTCATCTAGTGATTCTTTTTGTAGTATCACCATCCTCCCTAGAGTAAAGAATCACCTATCACTCAACCCTCAAGCATAGGTCATATGGCACCTTAATCTCCAGTATCCACAGATTGAAGTCTAAAATATCAGAATAGGATGATTAAGGTCTAAAAGGGACTAAACTGTCTTACCAATTTTACTTCCTACATGATTCACTTACATGCATCATGCTCATAATAAGGCCCACTCAATACATCTGACCTAACCATGCCACACATTTTCATACTTCTACATAAGGGGTCACAAACTCAAATGATTACAATATCCAAGTAGTTAACAACAATGTACGAATTAGAGTAGGCGACCATAAAGAGTAGTGAAGACTACTCAAGGTACCTAAAGGAAATAAAATTCAAAACTAAAAAACTTTTCACTGAACCAAACAAAGTATTTCTTTGGGCCAAATTCACCTCCACAACACCAGTTTGCTTTACCTGCTTTCTCTATCATACTCTCTCCACTTGTAAAACCCTTGCATCCATTTTCTTTACATTTTCCTTAACAGGAATACTTTTCATTTAGTCATTCAAGAAAAAAGTATGTTGAATACTTACTATTTGCCAGGGATTCTCCTTGGCACTGTGGAAAGAGCAGTTAACAAAACTCAAAAAAGTCCTTTCCTAATAGAATTTACATTCTAAAGGGGGAGGAGAAGGTAGGGAGATACAATAAATAAATTTAAAAAGGTAAAACATGTCATGTTAAATGTTAATAAGTGCATGAAAAAGCATGGAGTGGATAGAAAATTTGGGGAAGGGTGGTCAAGAGAAGGTTTCACTGAGAAGGCGGCATTAAGTAGGTTTGTGTATTTCACAAAACACCAATGCTTTGACTACACATAACCAACAGTCCTCCAAAATTCAAACCAAGCCTTACACCATCACTTCACATGAAAATTTTACAAGAAGATGAAGGAAATGGTCCTAACAAACAGCTGTTATTAAAGGGTGGGGAAGGGGACAAAAACAAATGAATATTTCAGTAAAAAATAAAGCAAAGATTGGGTACTCATTTTAAAGAACTTTAATAAAAAGAAGACAATATTCTTAAATCTAAAATATTTTATTCATGGACGGAGAATAAAATTAAAATAAGAGATCATGGTTATTTAAAGTTTCAGCCAACTTCTTCACTAAATATAATTTTACATAGCTTATCTCATACATTCTATTTTTATTCAGTAATACTGATTTTAAAAAGATTATCTGATACATTCTACTTTTATGCCTAAATCTGTGAAATAGAAGTCAGATCCTATTCTTAAACAAAAATTCTCAGAGATCAGATTTTATCCTATAAAAACTGGCATTTGTTTATAAAGAACACTAAAGTGATATAAAACCAAATTGACCATTATGAATATATTCAATTGAGGAAGTAAGTTGGAAAACAAGTTTTTAACTTGCTCCACGTTATTAAAATACATGCTATAAGTATCACATGAAGCCTTCCATGGTACTAAAAAAAAAAGTGTCAGTTGTTTTTTCATAGCAGTTAATGCTGCTGGGTATTAGTTTTTAATTCTAAAGCTGATCTTTAGGAAATACTTTTCTGAAACTGTGTTTTTTAATTGGCCCACTCAAAATTCTACTAGGCATAAAATGAATGTCTCTTGAATAGCATGTTACCTTTACCTATAAGTAGTACTTATTCCTTCCGCCTTGTATTACTGTTAGTTCTTCACATATCTTTCTTTCCTGATATAAAAAAGGATACTGTCATTCATCTTTTATCTGTCTGGCGCCCGCCATAATTCCTCAGTAAATGTTTAACTGAATTCATATCAAATTCAAGAACAGAGAAAGAATAGAACAGATCTGACGAAACACAGGAGAGGATGAAAGAAGAGATCTAACTCTGTTTTAATATGTTTACTTTGATCGCTTTACAATATTTTTTTTATTTTGATATTTGCTTTCATTTTCTCAAGTGAAATTATTTTAAAAAGAGATTTATACTTGATAGTTTATAGCTATAAATCTATAAAATACAAGCTCTGGAATTTAAACTATATGACATTACTTTTGCGTGGTGACTGAATACATAATTTGTATGAAGTACTATATGAGATGTGACTAAATGTATTTGGAAGTAGAATCTGAGAAGCTAGAAAAAACAATTATATTATAACATCTAATCCAGAAGTAACTAAACCAAATAGGAGAAATGGATGTTATAAGTAAAAAACTTATACTACTCAGTAAAAAGAAGTCTTTCCCACATTTAAAGTAGCCCAAAATGGAATGGACTGCCAGAAATGTTCATTTTTATTGCAGAAACCATTCTATAGATATAGCATATGCATTATGTATTAAGTAAATTGTGAAATATTATTTTAATTAGTACATCATAAAGTAGTTGATCTTCAATATCCATTTCATTCCACTCCTCTCAGGACACCAAGATTGAGCTCCAAATAGTCTAAGCCAGTATGAATCACTTGTGTGTTGGAGTTGTTTGGGTGGGGGCAGGGACAGAAAATGATTAGCTCAGAGACCCCACATCAAAATTTTCATGGCAACTATTGGTTCAAAGTAAACAGGACCTAAGCTGATCAATCAAATTGGAGGGAAGGATCTTGTTCAGTAATTAGGAGAAAGGAACTCTCTTTCTCTCCACTCAGACATAAAGGCCTATAGCACCAAGTCCACCTGGCAACCTTCTTATGGCCACAAAGGAGAGCAGCTATAGAGTAAATCACCACTGTAGGTGGCAAAGTAAAGATACAGGAAAAACCTGGGTCTTTGATGATATAATTGTTACTCAACCTAACTCTGAACCCACACTTACTGGATATGTTTTGCGAGCTGTACCAATCCACTCTCCAATATTCCATCCTATTTCTATGCTGCCTTGGGAGGCTCCCTCACCTACTGACTTCCAGTTGAGTTGACTAGTTGGAAACACCAGCAGGAAATTAGAGGACAGGAAGAAAATGAAGTTGGGTTATTTATTTCCCTGGCTTAATCCCTTCCAGTCAATATCCTATATTCTTTCATGGAAAACCACAATCTAGGCAGGTACAATTCTCCTATACTACAATAACTTACTCTTTGAATTATGCTAAATGCTCACTCTTCTCATCTCTTCAAACCTTGCTGACTTCCCTTAACAACGCACACAACTTTTTAAAGATCCTCGTATTAAACTCTTCTCATTAACTGAGTTGAGTGTGACACGGGTTTCCTGCCAGGACTATGACTGTAAGCCACCTAACACTAGACTTCCAGTCACATTAGAAAGCATATTTCTTCAATGGTGAAGTTACTTTGAACCAAATTTTTTATTAACCATAACCAAAATTATTGAATACATCAGATAACCTCTAAGTTCTGTTCAAACTCATATTTTGGCAAAATAAAACAAAACAAAAATACCTTAAAAGTTTTTCATGAAACAGTCTCAATGTGATAAATAAGAAGGCCTCTCATTAGACTACCTTCTGTGATAACTAACTTACACCTAAGATAAGAAGATAGAGCTGAGAGACAATCATTAACTTGTTATTAGTTGATGATAAAATAGAAATGGAACCTTTATTATTTATGCTACTCACCTGGCAGCTAATTGTTTAAAAATAAAACAGTGTGAACATTCAACTGAGAAAGCTGAAACAGGTATTCCTTTTAGGTAATCAGACAAGCATACAAGTGCTTTTCGTTTATTCGGTTCAACAAATATTTATTGAGACAGGCATTCTCTTAGGTGCAGATACATCTTGAAGATACAGCAGTAAGGTGAGAAAAAAAAAGATACTGTCCCTGCTTTCATGAGGCTGAAGGCTACATTCTAGTGAAAGGAGGCAGAAAATAAACAAGTAAAAAGAATGTCAGGATGGTGCTGTAAAAAATTAGCAGAGTAGGGAGACAGTCAGTGATGATTAAGGAAGAGCTACTATTCTACTTAGAGGGATCAGAGAAGACTTCTAAGGTGTCATAAGCAAAACCCTGAATGAAGTGTAGAATCAAGCCATGTGGATATCAACAGAAAGAATGATTGAAGCAATGTGAAAAGAAAATGCAAAAGTTCTGAGATGAGCTCATGCTTACCATTTTAGTTTTTAAGGGAAGGGCAAAAAGGCCTCTGTATGGCCAGTGTGGCTGCAACAGCAAAAGCAAGCAGGAGAATGGTAAGAGATGATGTCAGAGATAAGGGACTTGTGAATTTACTCTGAGAAGGATAGGGTAGTTGGATCTGGCACATTTTAGGAGGACTAGTCTGACTGCAAGTGAAAAACAGACTATGGGTAACCAATGGTGAAAGACGACCAAGGGTTTGAACTAAGATGATATCAATGGACATAGAAAGAAGTAGAGTAGGAAGTAGGAAGTAGTCACTGATTCTGAATACAGTTTGATACTAAGACAACATAATTTGCTGAGACTATAGATTTAGGGCGTGAAAAAGAAGAGTCAAAAAGTATTAACATTTTTGTTATGAACTACTTGTTGAATGGTAATGCTTTTAAATAAGATAGAGAAGACTGAGGGGTGAAAGATCTGAGAAAGAAAATAAAAAGTAACAATTTGGATAATGTAGGTTTATGAAGCTTATTAGACATCCAAGTGGAGCTGAATATGGGAGATTGAAGTTCAAAGAAGAGGTTGTGGTTGGAGACATGCATTTGAGAACAACTAGTATTTACAGGATAATGAAAGCTAAGGGAATGGTAAGCTCAATTAGAATAAACTGTAAACAGAAAAGGGAAAGATTTCCAGAATTAAGCATTAGGATACCAGTCTTTAGAATTCAGAAAGAAGAGGAGGAACTACCAGCAGAGAATAAAAGGAGGCCAAGGAAGTAGGAAGAAAACAAAGAAAGAATGCTGTCACAAAATACAATTGAAGAAAGCACTTCAGGAAGGAAAGAAGGTTAAACTGAAATGTTGTTAACAGGTCAAATAAGATGAAGACTGAGAACCACAAGATTTAAGAGTACAAAGGCTATTGGTGCTACTGACATGAGCCATTTTAAAAGAAGGATAAGGATGAAAGCCAGACTGGAATGGGGATGGATCTAAGACTACACAGAATTCCAGGACTATAACAATGATTTAACATTTGAAAATCAATTAATGTAATTCACTAAGAAAAAGTGTTGAGACATCATAATTATTTCAAATAATGCAGAAAGAGCATTTGATAAAATTCAGCACCCGTTTATGATAAAGAAAACTCTTACCAAACTTGAAATACAGTTTCTTAATTTCATTTAAAAACCTAGGGGCCAGCCCCGTGGCCAAGTGGCTAAGTTTGTGTGCTCCACTGCGGCCGCCCAGGGTTTTGCCGGTTCAGATCCTGGGCACGGACATGGCACCACTCAGGCCACGTTGAGGCGGTGCCCCACATACTAAAACTAGAAGGACCCACAACTAAAATATCTACAACTATATACTGGAGGGATTTGGGGAGAAAAAGCAGAAAGAAAAAAAAAAGATTGGCAACAGTTGTTAGCTCAGCTGCCAAACTTTAAAAATAAATAAATAAATAAAAATAAATAAAAATCTACAAAAAGTAATCTAGAGCACATATCATACACAGTAGCTAATTATCAAAAGCTTTGCCCATGAGATCTGGAATAAAATAGGGATGGCCACTATTATAACTTCTGCTTGACTCTATACTAGAAGTCTTAGTGCAATAAGACAAGGAAAAAAAAATTTTAAATAAATATTGGGAAAAAACATTGTCATTCTCAGACAGTATGATCTTCTACAAAGAAAATTTTTTTAAAAATCTACAAACTACTAGAATTAATAGAGGAATAGCAAGATTGGTATACAAAAGGTCAATCAATACAAAGACCAATAATATTTCTATGTACCAGATGTAAAGATGTCAATATAATAAAATGAAAATCCTAGCATTTTTTAGTGGAAATTGAAATGCTGATATATATGTTAATACAAAGACCCAAGAATAGCCAAGGCAATCTTAAAGAACAATGAAGCTAGATAACACACTATGAAATATCAAGATGTACTAAAAAGCTACACAAATTAAGATAGTGTTACACTGCCTCAAAGGTAGGAAAAAAAAACCCACAATAGATAAGATTCTCTAAGTGATCCCATTTAAATGTGGTCACCAGATTTGAGGCAAAGATTACACTGCAATGAAGTAGAAAACCATCTTTTCAATAAATGGTACTGCACCAGCTAGATACATATACAGAAAAGAAAACTCTTATATCTTACATATAACCTTGTATCTCACACCATATACAAAATTCAATTCCAGATGGGTTATAAATCTAAGTGTGAAAAGTGAAAAAAAAATTTGAGAAGAAAACAGAATAGTCTCATGGCTTTTGGATACATAGGATTCAAAACGGGCAAATTATAAAAGAAACTGAAAATTTAACCTATATTAAAATTAAGGACTTCTATTCACCAAAAAACACCATTAAGAGAGTGAAAAGGCAAGCCACAAAGGAAGAGATATTTGCGATACACATCCAAGAGAGGACTCATATTCAGGATATATACAGAGTTTCCACAAATCAGTAAGAAAATGACAGAGACAACCCAAATAATAAAGGGCAAACACTTTGAATAGGTATTTAACAAAAGAGGATAACCAAAAGGAGAATTAAATGCATGAAAATGGTCAACTTAAATTGTCATGAGGGGAATGCAACTTAAAACATAATGTGATCCACAGAATGGAAGACTATCTTTGCAAATCACATACCTAATAAAGAACTAATATATAGAATTAAAAACTCATACAACTCAATAACAAAATGACAAATGTCCCATTTTTTTTAAATAGGCAAAAATTCTGAACAGACATTTCTCCAAAGAAAATATACAAATAGCCAAAAAGCACATGAAAAGATGCTCAGCATCATAAGACATCACAGAAATGCAAATAAAAAATGACATGCCATTTCATAACCACTAGGATGGCTAGAATAAAAAAGACAGACAATAACAACTGTTGGCAAGGATGGGAAAAAACTGGAAACCTCATACACTGCTGATGGGGATGTAAAATGGTAGAGCCACTTTGGAAAACAGTCTAGCATTTTCTCAAATGGTTAACATAGAGTTCCTATAGGACTCAGCAAATCAATTCATAGGTATCTACCCAAGAGAATCAAAAACATATGTGCACATAAAAACTTGCACATGAACATTCATAGCAGCATTATTAATAATAGCCAAAAGATGAAAACAACACAAATGTTTACTGACAGATAAATAAATAAATGTCGTATGCTTATAATGGAATATTATTCAGCCACAAAAATGGAATGAAGATCTGACACATGCTACGACATGGATGAATCTTCTAAACATTATGCTAAGTGAAATAAGCTAGATACAAAAGGAAAAGATTCTATAATTCCACTTATATGAAATATCTAGAATATACAAAATGGCAAAGGATATGAACAAGTACTTCAAAGAAGAGAAAAAATGGATCTCCAATAAACATATATGGAAATATGTCCAAACTTATTCAAAATCTTTAAAAAATGCAAATTAAAGCCATAATGAGATAATATTTCATACTCACTAAATTGACAGTACAATTTTAAGGGTATTAATTCTGAGAAATAGGAAAAACAATACGCCTATTATTTGACTTGAAGTCTTTTCACAATATTTCTAATTTTAAGCTAAGTTTTAAGTGTAAAAGAATAGTCACTTTAGAAAAATGTGACAAAATCTCAATCAACAGATGAAAAGTATATTCAAGGGGCAGTTCCTGATAGTGATCTTGTCATGTACAGTAATGTTACAAAGGCATTTCATGGTATCTAATTCATGTACAATTTAATTTAACACAAATCTTCTAAATAATCCTTAACACTATACATATGGAAAAATAGTTCTCCATGATTAAAAACATAAACCAAATAGTCTTAATGAACATCTTAATAATGTTACTGAAAAAATTATCTCAATAAAGAAATGCTGCCAATGATAGGTCTACTTAATAATCTATGTCTCCTTGATTACCAATCCTTCAAGAAAGAGTGTTTCAAAGAAAGGACAGGTAGGTTATAAGGATTTCAAATGTAGAACAATCTGAGGTAAAAAAACTATCTCCAAAAGTCTTCTCAATTTTATTTCCCAAGGGAGAAATAAGTTTATTGCTCCTAGTTGAGGTCTTGCCTCTATTATTTCTTAAATAGTTCCATTTACAGAACAGCTGATGTTACAGAGTTAAATGCTAAGAACAGATTTGAGAGAGCTAATGAGGATTATAGATATTTCTTCAGAGAAAAAAACTTTTATTCATGAAATCTCATTTTAATTTTTAAAGGAAATCATATGATACAATCAAACTCTTGCGGGACCATACTCAGAAATTCAGTACTGATTACCATAATAGTACAGCTGTGACTAAAGCAAAACCAGGACATAAATGACACAAACTGGGAAAAATTAAACCATCCAGTTTGTATTGTTTATACCATGTATTGATTAGAGAAAAATACTTTAAATATTCAAATACATTAAAAACAGGGACAAAGCACAAAATAATGTTTTTGCTGCTACAAAATAGGAGATTTTTTACCTCATAATTAAAACAGAAAACAAAAACAAAAAAGTAAATCCATTTAAACTACTACTGATAAAATTTCTAAGAAATTTAGTTTGAATGTAAAGATAGCAAAGAAACAATGAGTAAAAAGAATTAAAAGACCTGCAACTTTGAATAAAAGTAGATGAAAGAATTTTCCTTTAGTTTCCATTTTCACTCAAAATTTCTTAATTATATAGATTTCTAACACCCAATTCAGTTCACTATCTACACTTATGCCTAACTGCATAATACAAAAATGTTTGTGAATTAGCCAACAACAAAGTCTACACACAGTCAATGGAAAGGGAAACCACAGAAAAAATAAAATTAGTGATTGTCAGTTGTCCATCTGTGAAGGCTACACAACAAAACCATCAATACATACCACTTACCTTTTCAAGTAAGTAGCCAATGACTAAGAAGCCTTTTCCACCCAGCATCTGCTCTTGCATGGCTACTGAACTTTTAAGTAGTTCAACCAGGAATGCCAAAAGAGTAGCACTGCATGTAAAGTACAGATAATTGCATTATGTAATCATCAAATGTTGATTACAAACACAGCGTTCCATTTCAGTACTTCATTATGCCAAAAGATAACTACCATATTCAAATCTAATTTCTGTTTTGCTGACAATGACTGTTATACCTTATATTAAGCAAGAATGTATTTTCCCAAAGCATAGGAAAACTAGTTTTATCTCTTCCAAATAAAATATCGTCTCAAAACATAACTGTGTAGTTTTTTGATATTCCCAAGGCAAAACATCAAAGTTTATTTATACACATATATATTCCCTGCTTCAAGTAAATCTAACATGAGAAACACACCCAGAAATACTTCACTTCCCCATACTAAAGAGTTTATCATAACATTCTTTTGAAGAACATGCTACCTTACAGTATTTTAAATATATACACAATATTGCTTTGGAAGAACACACCTATTTTTTAAATAAACTTTTCATTTAGACTACTATCTTTCAGAAACAATTTATATATTTTTTTAAATATCCAGAGAAATATGCAACATGTTACTTATGTCTAAATATGCCTTCAGGAAAGTTCATGAGAGCAGAGAAAATAAATGATTTATGTAATATTGAAATGAAAAGTGGCAATTAATTACATAATGTATATACAAACACCTAAAAGCACGCAAAGATATGTGCCAGACAAAGATAAAGCACTTGACATGTATGTTGAATGAAAGAAGAAACAAAAGAAAAATAAATGATTGCATTGAATTAAGCTTTGATAATATATTACTTCACAAAGTTACACAGAACAATTTTCAACCAATAGCAATTGATACATGACACCATTCCGAATATATGTATTCCTTCATTGGATATGCTTACTGCAGTTTAATAAATGACTTTAAGCGAGACTTCAGCAGCAGTTAAAACAATATCTATTAACATTGCTTTATAATGTACCCTACCTTGCCTATTCATATTCACAAGAAAGAATAAAACCACAAATTTTAAATATATTTTAAATGCACAAGTACTCATTCTTACAAGAAATTAAGAAAATTTGGTAATGAGGAAAACTTGAAAATTATTAAGGCCCAAATCAATGTAAAGTTATTCTATTCTCTGAAGTTATTCTAGCTCTTCTGGTTAGAATAGGATTGACAACGTGTTTCTTTGATAATGTGGCTATTCTTGTTCAAATCAGAAATATTCTCATAAAAAGAATTAATAGCAAAACTATTATTATTATAAAAACTGATACTTTAATGGATTACATGATATCAGCTATAAAAAAATATACCATATCTGGAAATAAACTATTTCATTACAGGAAATTAAAATTCAATTACATTAACTGGTGCTATATCTTTAAACCACGAAAAAAAAAAAGTGAACTAGTATTACAAATCAATGACATTCTTTCACTTTGTCCTAAAGTCAAAGATAAATCTTTACAAGAAAAACACAACTACCAAAAAGTCCCTTGGAATTTTTTTAATGTTTCTGTAGAGAAGAACATCTATTAAGCAACCTAGTCCATTTTAAATTGTATCAATAGTCAAAGCCACTTCATAGATAACTGCTTAAGCACTATTACACATAATACTTCTGCCTAAACGTTTGAAAAGAATAAGAAAACTACTACACAGAGGTTACACAGTTTCCTAATCTGTTCGTAGAATTCTTACCTACACCAGAGTTAACGATTTAGGTGGAAAGATGACCAGGATTCCTAAACATCAGCACTGCCAAAAAGAAAGACTAGAAATGCCTCACTATGGTCCCCATGGTCCATGAAAAAATGCAAAAAAGTATTTCTTATAATACATCACCCTCCTATGTGGAACCATATAAATTACAAGGATGCCAAGGATTTTCTTACTCTTTTATGTCAGAAGTGCTACTCTTTCTCAAACATCTAATGAATTAACTCAGACTTCTAAATACAGTGGGAGTTGCATTACAAAATCAGAAATATTAATTTTATTATTCTAAAATCTTAACACATGACTATGCTATCCATATAATGTTAATTTCACTTCAATTTTAACTATGACAAGTGAAAAGTCAAATGCATTCACTAACAAAAGTATTTTTAATTTATACCTAAAACCCAATACAATAGCAATACCACATCTTTTCAAAAAATCTTTAAAATAGGTATATTTGACATGGTAGATGTAATAGTAAATAGATGGCCATCTTCGAAGAGGTACATTTTCAAACATAATTTAACAAACTTACCAGTAACTAAAATGCATCGGATTGCTGCAGGGCTCACAATAAACTTGCAAAATTCTGTGTACTGCCATACAAAATTTCTCTCCATTCTTGCCTATTTCCAACTCCCCTAGATACAAAGGCAAATATAAAGGATACTTCAGCCCATTCCTATATCTCCTACGTACCACTTCCTGTCTAGACACATCAGTTCATCTGTAGAGGATCTAAATACACAGGATAAACCAAAAAGCAAGTATCTGTGTCAGCCAGAACTGGTATACACAACATAGAACATTCTCTTGAAAAGTATAGCAATACCTAGAAAGAGATTTTCACAGGAATATTTCACTTGGTGGCAAAAGGAGTACTGATTTTTATCTCACACAGTAAAATTGCTAAACTTTTCAATAGACAGTACTACAACATATCATATTCTGTGGGTAGCAATTCTACTTCAGGAATGGTTGAGGGATTTTAATCCTGTCTCCTTTTAAGGAAAATGACAGTAATAATCTATAGGGTTATTTCTTAAAAATAATTACCATCTTCCAATTCTTAATATTTAAATTAAATTAGGAATTAATATTTATTTCAAATATTATACTTATAAAGGGCTGGACCTTAGGAAAAATAGAGGAAATAGTATAATAATACTCCTAACAACTTAGCATATTTATTATCTCTCCAGAGCTTTCTTGTCCATATTATTAAAGAATACCACAACAGTCTTGGCCCACAAATACCTGAGAATATTTAATAACTATGTATGAACACGACTAATTTTGTTTCCAATGAAAAAATATGTACTACATTTAGGTTCCATTAAAATTTATATAAATATAGATTTCGACTTGATTTTAATACTTTAACCATTTCAATTTGTCCACTCTTTATTTCTTAAAAATAACTAATATAGATAACTCATGTAAAATCATCCAAAAAGTTTTATCTTTGATGTATTTTATTGAAGATGAAATATCTCATAAAGATAAAAATAATTTATAACTGGAATGACTCAGATTGAATATATAACTTATGTTCAGTTCGAAGGCAGTTCTTAGAACATAGAAAACTGGCTTTTCAATATGCTTTGTACTGAAACAAGCAAAGTACCTCAGCTAGACAGACTGTTTAAATATAGTATGAGGAAGGGAATGGATAAGCTAAAAATTAAAGATTCCCCCTGAATTCAACACTTCCTAACCTTTTAAAAGGATGTTTTCAATCTACTGAGAAACACTACAGGCAAAGTAATTGTCAGAAAAATAGAGAAGTAGATTAAGTTCAAATAAGACTTAAGGTACCAAGAGGGGGAGAAAATTTTTTGTGTTTTTCATAATGTTTCATCTCTTCATTTGCCTAACTTAATATTACGATACATTGAAATCTTGTAAAAGATTATTAAAATTATATAAAATGTCTAATACCATAGTTTCTCTGCTATTTCTTTCACTACAAAACTCTTCCAAGATAAGAGTCATCATAGCAGGAATAAAACTGTAAAAGAACTCAACTCAAGTCCATACACAAGAAATTTCACACTCAACAAATTAATTTCCAGTGACACAAAAAAATTTCACAGTAAGTTAGAAGAGTTAAATTCCTTCACAGTTCAAAATTAGAAAGGTCTAACCCAGAAGCTTCTAACTCCAGGTACATTTAACAGTCACTTTCAGTCAATGCATTCCTGAGGATGCTATCTCAAAAGACCACTGCCTACCTGCCTACAGAGGCAATGAATCCTGATACACAAACTGTCACATTCATCAGTTCAGACATCAAGTGGAGTTACATGCTAAAATAAGTAAAATACATTTTTCTGCAGTCAAATAAGGAAAACAGTGAAATGCAGCACAGTAAAATGTAAGGACAGATGGAATACACTGGGTAGCACATGAAATCATTAAGCCTGCCCTTAGCCATCAAATCTCTCCTCAGTAATTTCTAGCTTTTCTTTCAGCCTGATAAGGACACAGGCAGCCTTAAAAACTGAATTGCTATCATTCTTGCTGCTATTTAAGAACATTCTTTAGAAGCCTATTAAAAGTTACTCAGGCTATCACACATTTTATACCTTCCTTCATCTAGTAACAGATTCTGATTTTATGTTTCATCAGAATATTTTATTTCTAACAAAATACCGTATAGCCAAAAATAAAATGAAAATTTACAAAATTGTGATTGAAATACATCAAAATTTGTCTTATGATGGAAACAAAATTTTAAAATTTATACATGTAAAGGAATTAATTCTAAACCTTTTATGACATAGTTATATATACTAGTATATGCATACAGTATCTACCAGTATTTACATAGTTCGAGACAAAACAGCTTTTTGATAAGCTCCACTAATAACTATAAATAGCCAATAGATATTTACTAAAAAGGTTCCAATGTAAAGGAAATAACGCAACACTTAAGAGCTTGCAATTTAACTTCAGCCAATAAATGACCACTTACAGTGCTCTAAATGTCCTAATCCCTTTATGAAAACTTCCTGGACATGTTACATGTAGCAGGCACCACTAGACTAATCATGTATGTATAATCCATGGATACAGGAATACTTTAGAAATTTAATGATATAAATTCCTAATACCTAAGAAGTTCAAAATTTCAAAGAAAAACTGGAGACAGGTAATTATGATACATAGATGATCTTAACTATATATGCATATTCTAATGCCCTGCAAGGTCAAAACACGCCACAGCCGGGAGGCCAAATGAGCAGTCCTTCATGGTGTTAACCACTTTCAGGCCCCAGCCTACGTAACAGAAGCAGGATTAAAAATATACCCTACAAGTGCTGAAATTAGCAAATGAAGAAAATAAATACTAAAACAGCTGATGACACAGAAAGCTAAAATAATTGATACTTAGGCTTTATATATGTCCAGGAATTTTCTATTCTTTTTATTATTAATTTTGTTTTTTAAATGATCAAGCAGTAAAACTGACTTCTTTCTCTTTCTTCTTTTCTTTTGTATGCGTGTATACAATTCTGAGAACGTTAACAGATATATAGATTGTATAAGCCTACTACAATCAGGATACAGACCAGTTCCATCCATCACACCAAATAAACCTCATTTATCCTATCCCTTTACACCTTTACGGTCACATCCTCCCAAAACCCAAAACCGTGGGTAACTAGTTATCTCTTATCTATCATTTAGTCTCAACTTTTCAAGAATGTCATATAAATGCAATCATATAGTATGTAATCTTCTGAGTATGTCCTTCTTGACCTCAACATATTGCCTTTGAGATGCATGCAAGCAGCTGCATATATCAAGAATTTATTCTATTTACTTACTGAACAGCATTCCATTGTGTGAATGGATTACCACAGTTTGTGTACATTTGAGTTGTATCTAGTTTATTGTGATTATGAATAAGATTACTATAAACATTCACAGAAAGCTTTCTGTGTAAACACAGTTTTCATTCATTTCTCACAAATACAAACCTAGGAATAGAAAGACTGAATTACATGGCAAGTGTACGTTTAACTTTATAATAAACTGCCAAACTGCCAGAGTGGCAATACCACTTGGCAATCCCGCCAGTAACAGGTTCCAGGTGCTCCTCATCCTTGCCAACACTTGGCACCATAAGTACTTCTTATTTTGGCCATTCCACTAGGTGTGTACTGGTATCTCATAGTGGTTTTAACTAACATTTCCCTGTCAGTTAATGACGTTGAACATCTTTTCATGTGCTATTTTGACATCTTTACATCCTCTTTTACTTCAGTCTTTTGCCCACTTTTTTAATAGTGGGTTTTATGTTTTCTTACTATTGAGGTTTAAGAATTTTTTATATTTTCTTGCCATAAGTCTTTTGTCAAATAAGTGATTTTCTATTATCTGTCTCCAGTTTGTAGCATGTTTTCTTATTGCATCTTTTGCATAGTAAAAGGTTTTAACTTTGATGAATCAGTCAAATTTCTCAATTTTTTTCTTTTATGCACCATGCTTTCAGTATCATGTCTAAAATGACTTTGCCTAGCCTAGGTCACAAAGATTTTCTCCTATGTTTCCTTCTAAAAGTTCTACAGGTTTATGTTTTACATTTAGAGCTAATTTTTTAGTTAATTTTCATGTAAGGTGTGAGGTTTAGGTTGAGGCTTATTTTTTGGCATAAAACTATCCTTCCTCCCTTAGATTGCTTTTGCACCTTTGTCAAAAGTCAACTGTCCATATTGGTGTGAGGTATTTCTGTACTCTATTCTGTCCCACTGATATATGTGTCTATGACTTTGCTAGTACTACACTGTCTTCATTATTATAGCATTACAGTAAGTCTTCAAGCCAGGGAAGTATAATCCCTCCAAATCCATTCTTTTTGAAAATCATTTTAGCTATCCTAGTTACTTTGTCTTTCATATACATTTTTAAATCATCTTGTCTATATCAACACACAAATCTAGCCAGGATTTTAATTAGTATTGTGTTAAATCTGTAGATCAATTTAATGACATCTTTACTATATTGAGTCTTCCTGTACCTGAACATGATCTATCTCCATCATTTATTTAGGACTTTGTTTTCTTTCACCAGCAACTTATAGATTTCAACACACACATCCTGTACATGTTTTGAACATTTATATTTAAAATGCTTAAATTTTTGAAGCTATTGTTAAAGGTATTTTTAATTTGGTTTCCTATTACATATCATTAATTTGTTGTTGTAAGTGTCATGGAGTCAATTTCTGACTCCTAGTTACTCTGTGTACAGCAGAGCAGAATGCTGCCTGGTATTTTTGCAATGTCCTCTCATCTTGCGCAGGATGAAACAAGACTCCACTCTATTCATAGGGTTTTCATGGCCAATTTTATCGAAAGTAGGTTGCCAGGTCCCTCCTTCCTAGTCTGTCTTAGTCTGGAAGCTATGCTGAAACCTGGCCACCATGGGTGACCCTGCTGGTATTTGAAATACTGGTGGCATAGCTTTCAGCATCACAGCAACATGCAGCTACCACACAGTGTGACAAGTGACAGATGAGTGGTATAGTTCCTTTACCAGGAAAAAAACCTGGGCCACGGCAGTGAGAACACTGAATCAGAACAACTAGACCACCAGGGCTGGCTACATTGTTAATACAGAGAAACATAATTTATTCCTGCATGAGAATCATGTATTTTGCAAACTTTCTAAACCTGCTTACTAGTGCTAGAATTTCGTGTGTGTGTGTCAGTCCCTTAAGAATTTTTACATAGACAATTATGTCATCTGTGAAAAGGTACAATTCTATTTTTTCCTTTCCAATCTGTATGATGACTTCTCTTTATCCTGGCTTATTGCTATGGCTAGTACCTCTCTGATTTGGATCAGATCCACACATGTAAAGCTTAGGCCTGAGTACATATATAACTTCATCAAGTTACTTTCTCAAGTTCTTCCCTTTCTGTGATCTGCCTGATAATTTCCAACATTGGAACTGTTCTTTCCAGTTCTATTGTTAAAAATCTAGGGCTTCATTTTCCTCACTCTGCTGTACACTTATATAACTCTGCCCACATCTGAGGCAAACCAGCAGTAAGAGAGACAGAACAAAGCAATGGAGAGGTTTTTGATGGAGAGGAATGGAAAAAGCTCGGAAGCCACCACTCCATCTTATCAAATAAAAAGCTGAACAGACTGAAAAATTGACAAATCTTCTAGGATCCAATAAAAGAGGGGAGGACAGAAGACAAACCACTGCCTTCAAGATTGGACAGACAGACAGGTAACTACAGGGAGTCACTGGTTACAAGAGCAGAGATACACAAGTGGAAACTACTGTGGGAACCAGTGCCCAGGCAGGAAAACCTAAACTGTACTTGATGAATTGCTGGAGGCTCAGTGCTGACCACCTGCCCAGTCACAGAGAGGCCCCCACATTTACTGTGAGATTTATCTCCAGAAGCGTGACCAGGTTGCCATAGTAAATATCAGAGGAAAAATCCCTTAGGCATCTGACAGAGGGCAGGAAAAGGAACCCCTGTGAAACACACCAGAGGACTCTGTTCTTAAAAAGGGCTGCCCTCAGGAGAAACTAGTTAATGAAGCCTAACCCGCTGACATATTATCAGAACCTAACCTGGGGAAGAGAATTATCTAACTACAGCCAGCTCTAGTCATCCTTGCCTATCTAAACAGGGAGGAAAACAACTGAGAAACACATGTTAAATTTGTAGTCCAGAAGCACAGGCTCACTAAAAGACTGAGACCTAATCATAGAGCTACAGAATGCTTCTTCTCCCCCCACACTTCACCACCCCATTACCAAAGGCCTATTTACAGTAGTTCCTTTTACCTGGTCCATCCTGTGTAACTACCAAAAAAAAATCACAAGGTTGGGGCTGGCCCAGTGGGGTAGCGGTTAAGTTCACGGGTTCCACTTTGACAGCCCAGGGTTCACCGATTTGGATCCCAGGTGTGGACCTACACACCACTTATCAAGCCATGCCCTGGCAGGCGTCCCACATATAAAGTAGAGGAGGATGGGCACAGATGTTAGCTCAGGGCTAATCTTCCTCAAAAACATAAAGAAAAAAAATTTCAAGGCATACGAAAAGGAAAAAATCACAATTTGAAAAGACAAAGCAAGCATAAGAAGCAGAAATGGCTCAGATGTTGGAATTATCAGAACAGAAATTTAAAACAACTATGATTAATATGCTAAGGGCTCTAATAAATAAAACAGACAGCATAAAAGGACAAATGGGCAACATAAGCAGAAAGATGGAAATCCTAATAAAGAACCAAAAAGAAATGCTAGAGATAAAAAAAAAAAAAAGAACAGTAACACAAATGAAGAATGCTTCTGATGGGCTTATTAGTAGAGCAGACACGGTTGAGGAAAGACTCTCTAAACTAGAAAAAATATTAATAGAATCTTCAAAAACTGAAAACCAGGAGCCAGCCTGGTGCAAGAGCAGTTAACTTTGCACACTCTGCTTCAGTGGCCTGGGGTTCACTGGTTTAGATCCAGGGTGCGACCTACATGCTGCTTATCAAGTCATGCTGTGGCAGGCATCCCACATATAAAATAGAGGAAGATGGGCACAGATGTTAGCTCAGAGGCAATCTTCTATAGTAATAGAAAAAAAAAAGAGGAGGATTAGTAGCAGATGTTAGCTGGGAGCTCACCTTCCTCAAAAAAAACCAAACTGAAAACCAAAGAAAACAAAGACTGATAAAAAAAAAAAAAAGACAGAATCTCTAGAGAATAGAATACCCAGGTCAATGGCAAAACTACAAAAGGTGTAACATATGGATAATAAGAACACCAGAAGGAGAAGATGAAAGGAACAGAGGAAATATTTGCAATAATAATGACTGAGAATTTCCCCCAAATTAATGTCAGACACCAAACCACAGATCCAGGAAGTTCAAAGAACACCAAGAAGGATAAATGCCAAAAAAAAAAAAACGAAAAGAAAACTACACCTAGGCATATCATTTTCAACTTACAGAAAGATCAAAGATAGAGAAAAATTCCTGAAAGAAGCCAGGGGGCAAAAACACCTCACATCTCAGGAAAATAAGATAAGAATTACATCCAAACTCTCCTCAGAAACCATAAAAGGAAGAACAGAATGTACTAAAATATTGAAAGTATTGGGAGAAAAATCCACCAACCTCAAATTCTGTACCCTAAGAAATTCAAAAGTGAAGGAGAAATACCTTCTGAGACAAACAAAGATTAAGAGAATTTGTTGCAAGGAGACCTGTCTTGCAAAGAATGTTAAAAGAAATTCTTTAGAGAGAAGGAAAGTAATATAGGTCAGGAACTTGGATCCACATAAAGAAAAGATCACTAAAGAAGGAACAGTGAAGGTAAAATAAAAACTTTTACTTTTTCATTCTAAATTGATCTAATAGATAAGTTTGTTCAAAATAACAGCAATATTGTATTTCATTATGTACGCTTACATATAAGTGAAATGAATGACAGCAATAATACCAGGGACAAGAGGAAAAAATTAAGATTATTTTACTATAAAGTACTCACAACATCCATGAAGGGGTACAGTGTTATTTGACAGTAGACTTGAATTATTTGCAAACTCTATGGAAACCACTAAAAACAGTAAAAAAAAAAAAAAAGCATAAATGATATTCCAAGAAAGAAGAGAAAATGAAATTATATAAAATTCTCAATTAAAATCACAAAAGGCAGAAAAAGAGTAGAAGACAAAAATAAGAAGAACAAGGCAACAAATAGAAAATGTAACCAATATGGTAACTATTAATCTAATTATATCAATAATCATTTTGAATATCAATGTCTAAATGCACAAATTAAAAGTCACAGACTGTCAGAGTGGACCAAAAAACAAGACTCCATTCTACAATATCTACAAGAAACCACTTTAAATATAGACATATATACATTAAAAGTAAATGGAGAAATATATACCATATTAACACTAATCCAAAGAAAGCAGGAGTAGCTATATTGATTTCAGACAAAGCAGACTTCAAAGCTAGGAAAGTTATCAGAGATTAAGAAGGGCATTACATAATGACAAAGGGGTCAACTCTCCAAGAAGACATAATTCTTAAATAGTATTTGCCTAACAAGAGAGCATCAAACCACATGAGGCAAAAACTGCTATAACTCCAAGGACTAATAGATGAACCCACTATACAGTTGGAGACTGCAACACCCCTCTATCAGAAATGGACAAATATAGCAGACAGAAAATCAGTCAGGACATAGCTGAAGTCAACACCACCAATAAACGACTGGAGATCATTGACATCTATACACTACTTCATCCAAGAACAGCAGAATACACATTTCTCTCAAGCTCACATGGAACATTCACTAAAACAGAGCATGTTCTGGGCCATAAACTTACAAATTTAAAAGAATAGAAATCATACAAAGTCTGCTCTCAATTTAACCAGAAATCATTAACAAAAGATAACTGGAAAAGTCCAATAAGGCGTAGAGACTAAACAGCACACTTCTAAATAACACATGGCTCCAAGAAGAAATCTCAAGAGATATTATAAATATTTTGAACTAAATGAAAATGAAAATATAACATCAAAATTTGTGGAATGAAGTGAAAGCAATACTTACAGGGAAATTTATTGCATTGAATGCTGTGATATTGTGATTTACAACAAGAAATATCTATTTGGTCTTCATCCCATTTCGGACACAGAGCTCCTAAAACTCTTGGAATTTCCCAAGTGATAAGAGCAATAAAGGTGTCTTTTGATATGTTCATGAGGTGACTTTTGGAACTCACCTAAGGATGAAAGCAGTTAACAGTGGAGATGGTCATGTGACAAGAGCGCTGGAACTTTCAGTCCCACCCCACCTCCAATCTCCAGAGAGGGAAGAGGGGCAGGAGATTGATTGAGTCCCATCACCAATGACCAATGATTTACTCATCAGGCCTATGTAATGAAGCCTCCATAAAAACCAAAAGGATAAGGCTTGGAGGGCTTGCAGGTTGGTGAACATGCAGTGATGCTAGGAGAGTGGTATACCTGGAGAGGGTGTAGAAGCTCTGCACCCATTCCCCATACCTTGCCCTATGCACCTCTGTCATCTGGATGTCTATATCCTTTATCCTATCTTTTTATAATACAGTGGTATTTCACTAAGCAAAATGCTTCTCTGAGCTCTGTGAACCACTCTAGTAAATTAATTGAACCCATGGAGGAGGTCATGGGAACCTCTGATTTAGAGACAGAAGTACAGGTAACCCAGATTTGTGACTGGCATTTGAAGTCCAAGGAGAAAGGTGTTAGAACCCTCATCTACAGCCTGTCAGTCAGAAGCTCAGGTGATTCCCTGGATTTGTGACTGGCATCTGAAGGGGGTATTGGGGCAGCTTGTGGGACTAAGCCCTTAACCTGTAGGATCTGATGCTATCTCCAGATAGATAGTTTCATAATTGTAGGACACCCAGCTGATGTCCCAGAGAATTGCTTGGTGATATAAAGGGAAACTCCTCCCTTCACGCACTGGAATTGGGTTCTCAGAACCTGTAACACATATATAAGAAAAGAATAAAGATCTAAAATCAATAATCCAAGTTTCCACCTTAGGAAACTAGAAAAGGAGCAAATTAAATCCAAAATAAGCAGAAAGAAAGAAATAATGAACAAGTCAAAGAAACTGAAAAGAGGAAATCAACAGAGAAAATCAAAGGAACCAAAAGCTGGTTCTTTGAAAAGATTAAAAAAATTAAGTCTCTAGTTAGGCTAACTAAGAAAAAAAGAGAGAGAATACAAAATACTAATATCAGAAATGAAAGAAGGGACATAACTGCTGTTGGAGGAGGTCAGAGAGGATGTGACTTCCAGCTGACCTGTGAACTGGACCAGGACAATCAGAGGCTCCTCACCCACTCCCCTCTATCCTTGGAATGTATATTCTGCCTGTTATTCCCATATTAGGAGCTACTTCAAAGATGCAGCATTCAGAGAGTAACATGTTCTTGAGACCACCTGGACCATATACATGACTGAACTCCATTACATAAACTTTTAAGATTCTGGCAGGCAGGTGTGGAGATTTACTCATCTTGTGGCAGTCCAAGACAAGACTTATCATACAAGTTTCCTTGCTTATTAAAACTGCAACCTACCAACCTGGAATAGTCTCCTCTTTCTTTATCCTTCCTCCCCATGTACAAGAGCCAATTTCAAATTTTACCTGG